>NW_005842390.1:85451-118007 GCF_000455745.1 Alligator sinensis
GGCGGGCGGGACGGCCTGGACCCGGGTCTGCCCTGCCCGGCGCTTTGGGAAGGGCAATGCCCAGCGCTTGGGCACCTGCCGTCCCTGGAGCCTCCCGGCCCCAGAGCCCGTGGGGCTGCCCCAGCGCACAGACACTCTGCCCATGAAGACGCAGTGCGAGACCCAGGCTGTAGTGGGGGGTAAAACCTGCGCCCCATGCTGGCCAGGCTTCAGTCTGATCATCACAGCCAGGTTAGGTCTCCCCACCTATGCTGGCTGCTTCACACGTGGGGTACATGGGGACCCTGAGGGCCTCGGTTTCCTGAAATGCATAAAACCATCCACATGTCCATCATCTCAGCCCCCACACAGCAAAAATAAAAGTCCGCACCTATGGCACCAAGGCTGCAGGACTCTGAACAGTGCTGTACACAGAGGCTCTTCTCTGCTGTTTGGTGTTTATACCCTTAGGCAAGCACTGGCCGTGCTGTAGCAACACGTGCCTTGGTGTTTCTAAACTAGAGTTGCCTTGAACTGCATTGGAAACTGGTGGCTTCCAGCACCCCCCCCCAGCCCAGGACAATCCCTTCAAGAGCATGGGACAAAGCTGTGCGGTAATTATGAGCCAGAAGAAGCAACCAGAGAAATCAGAGGGAGAAATCACTGCCAGTCCCCACAGACAAAGGGAGAATTGGGGGCACAGATTGTGACAGGGGCTGAACAGTACAAAGCTGCAAGCGCCTGAGCTCTAGGGGAGCCAGGTTCCTCCACTAGCTTTGCCTGGCTATCTATAATAAAAAGAAAGGCCTGACTCAGCTGTTCCATCGGTATCCATGAAAAGCCTCCCTCAAGCAAAAAGGGGCCTCTATGCACCTTGATTTCTGTCTTGTCCTATGCAGGCACTCCCCTGGAGCTGTGGCCCATAGGAGATTTTTGTGCTCCGCACCAGGACAGCAAGGGTTAATTGCACGGTTAGCAAAGCCCTTGCAAGCCTTGCACAAGGGCTCCCCAGGGGCTCAGAAATAAAGTAATTCCTTCCTCATGTTTTCCTCTGCCTCAGCCGCAGTCTCGCAGCTTCCTCCGAAATGAGCAGCAATAAGACTCCCACCCAGGTCTGGGCTTTGTTTATTCCTGGGTCCAGTGAAGCAGTAAAACAGGAAAGACCAGGACAGGGCTCCTACTGTCAGCTTGGAGGAGAGAGCCCCAGCTCCGGCAGGACTCACTTGCCTGCTAGTGTGGGTGGGTGTGTAAGTGTGGGGGATGCATGTGCATGTGTGCATACAAGTGTATGTCACAGGCAAGGGCGTGGCATGCTGGCACACATGCATTCCTGTGTGCATTGAGGATGCATACAAGTGGCCAGGCCTGTAGCTACATGCATATATGTATGTGCTGGGATGTGGGTACGTACACATGGATGTACAAGCTGGTATGTGAGTGCATTCATTGTCACTGCAGATGTCGCTCTGACAGCTCTGAGCACAAGCCTGTGATCCCCTGGTACTGTACACGGAGCAGCAGTGCAAGCTTCCCCCTATGCTGCCCTACAAATGTGCTTCTTTTCTGATTGTGAGAGTCCTCCATGGCTGCCCTGCGCTGAGACTGCTGTAGAGGAGGCCAGTGAGTTCTGAAACCTGGCCTCTTCTTCCCTGTGCTCAGCCCCACTAAGCTGAGCAATGACTTACAGGATGGTAACAGCTTTTGATCTCAGGAACCAGCTGGCACCCTTAGGCAGTGGCTTCCTAGCCCTTCACCCTGTGAGCCATCCAGTCCTCTCAGCACTCAGCTTCTCTGTGTGGGTGTGAGGGAACTGTGCACAGGCTCTGCATCCCCTTGTATGGGAATGCTAATACAGTCAATAACCCAGCCTCTGCAGAGGTGGAATATTGCAGATGCCTGACAGTCCTTGTTTTCACTGATCAGACCTGCTTCCTATTGATTCAGCATCCTAGAATCATAGAAAATTAGGGTTGGAAGAGACCTCAGGAGGTCATCAGCATCTTGGTGACAGGCTTTCTCCTGGCATGTATGTCCAGTCCTTTCTCTTGGATGGGGCCTTCAACTTCACAATGCAGTCAGCACAGAATGGTCCGGGGGGTTGCTCTTCTAGTGGACACAAGGCTGCTGCATGCTTATACAGGGGCTATAGAGATGCTGGACATTCCCTCCACAGGACATTAATGCAGCCTGCTGCTAGGCAGCATGGACCTAAGTGGGACACAAGCCTGAGACTCAGGAGACCTGGCTTCTCTTCTGGTCTCTGCCACTGCCCTGCTGGTTGATGTATGGGCCGCCACTCCCCCGCAATCTCTGCTTTGTCAAGCAAGCATATGCAACAGGTCTTGGGCTTCTGAGGTTTATCCCACAAGCCCATTCTTAATGGCAGATCATTCTCAAGAGCCAGATCATTCACCACAGGCCACATGGAAATCCTGTTTCCTTAATGCGACATGATCCCTCTGAGGATCTCCACTCATCACTCCACACACAGCTCCTGGGACAGTAGGTGCCTCTGTAAACGTGGAGCTTAGAGGTGCTAGAGAACTACAACTTCTGACCCATCTACCCCCAGCCTCCTACTTCCTAGGCTTTTGTTAATTTTTATTGTATCTTATATTTCTATGGTGCCTGCCATGCTAAAGGGCCATACGGAGCTCTCATACATGTAGATCTCCCTAAGTGGTAGCATACAAGGACTTATCTGGTAGCTGTTTTACATGACAGAAGATCCCCAGGTCCTGGGTTCTGGTTCCTTCTAGTGAAATGCAGCTCTCTCTGGGGTGGAGCGCGGAAGATGTTTCACAGTGTATGATAATGTACAAGGATTCAAACAACAGGGTTTGTGCCATTCCTTGCAGGAAGCTGTTTCACAGTGCAATCCTTCTACTAGTACGTGTGCCCCCACTCCTCATATAGGCACTCTACTGAGACATCTCATATGTACAAAGTACTAGATCAGTGAGATGCCTTCCTGTTTGCAGAGATACCACCCAGCTACTGCACATGCTAGATGTGCATGACCTGGAGTCTGTCAGGCATCAACTTCCCAGAGATTACTCTGCAAAAAGACTCCATTCCTCTGCTTGACCCCTGGAACTGCATCATTCTCCTCATGCAATAATATATGGTTCCTTCCAGTCACCTCCCCTCCTGCTGGCAGGCTGCCCCACCACAGCCAGCTCAGTGAAGGTGAAGTGAGGAAAGCTAAAATAAAGACTTAACATTGCCAAGACCTTAATGAGAATGTTTTGGAACTAGGAGGCCAATGTGAAGCATTGGCAGTGTCCTATCCGTGGAAGGGAGTCCCTAGCTATCAGCTGGCATGGCTAGCTGCATCCTCCAGTGGTTTGCACTGTGAACTCCTTCAGACAAGCTACAGTACTGAGTGGGCAGAAGGCCCCATGCTGCCAACCATATCATTTTGTTCTTGGCCTGCACAAGAGTATCAGCGTGAGCTAAACTGAGATAGGATCAGACGAACAGAAAAGGGAGACCCTTCCCTGGTAGGATAGAAGGTGCGACTAGACCTCAGTGCCAGTTTGCATGCACAGGAGCCTGACCTTACTGTCCTTGCTTTTCCCATTTGGTAATGCAGGAGGCTTTTGCAGCACCCCCTGCCACTGCCGCACAGTAGAGTTCATGGATTAGCTTATTTGGCCTCCTGGGCAACGCATGCCAGGCCGTGTGGGAGCGCATTCATCACAAGGATCTGCGCAAAGATCACAAGGATCTGAACTGGCTCATAGCCCACCGAGCTCTACCAGTGAGGGCCTGGAGACACAGAGGAGAAACACAGTTGGGGAGACTGTCGCCCAACTGCCACGGGGCCACCAAGACGATCGACCATGTCCTCTGGCTCTGCACCTGTGCCAAGGAGGTATGGAAAAGGGTGAAGCAGCTGTGCGAAGCGGTGACCGTCGTCAGCCAGCTAACCAGTGAAGCGGCACTGTACGGGCACCTCGCCAAACACCAGGGAAGCCCATTGCCCTGTTTCGACCAGTTTGCATTCTGCATCAGGAGCGCCTTGTGGAAAGCCAGGAACCTCCTGTTGTACGGGCACATGGACGTAGAGGTAGTGGGCTGCATGAGAATGGCTCTGAGCGAACTCCGGACTTACTACCAGAAATTGGTGGCAGAGGACAGAGAAGACGTGGCCAATGTCACCTGGCACAGAGGCATGTGGTTGCATATGATCATATGATCATCCAACCCCCCACCCCAAGTGGAAAGGGGGGCGAAGGCAGTGAAGAAGAGGAAGAGACAAGCAGAACAGAGGGCAGTGACAACAGCAGAGGGTCCTCCAGCGGGAGTGACAATGACGGAGAGGACACTTGAACTGAGTATGTGACCCTACAAGTGGGTGGAAAGGAAGTGTGGTCTGGTCTGAGGGACCAGGATGGACTTAGTTGTTCTGTGTGTGTTGCATGTGATGCGGCTATTGTAACAGGTCCGGGTGGCCAGCAGGACATATATTTTTACAAAAAAAAAAATTTGGCCTCTTGAAGACTCAGATCAAGCATAGTAGCTTCTTAACCTGGCAGGGAAAATACCATGTATATGTGTCCAAGAAGGCAGTTTTCCTGAACTGCTTTGCAGGAGAACTGCTCTTCTGACGTGGTTCAGTACTTACCAAGGTGCAGCGGCTTTAAGCCCAGTTTATAAAAATGGGAGTCTCCTCCCTTGCTTGCTCCAAGGGCCTTATGGCTAAGGGCAAGCAAAACTTGGGGGCATCCGAACCCCAGGCCTCCAGGCTTGGGCTTGCAAATAGGATGCCTGCCAAAGGTTTTGGAAACATCTGAAGCCCCAGGTGTGGGTGGAGGATGTTTGCCAGTGGTAGGGCCACTTATGGTTCTGGACTCTTGGATCTGGAATTAGTTTGGGCTAATTTGGCCTCGGATACTAATTATATATACAAAAAAAAATCCCATGACAGCAATAGCTAGTCCCACTGTGAAGGCACATTGTGTCTGGTGCTCCGGAGACAGCACATAAGTGAAAGAGCCAGTTCTCTGGCCAGAGCCCTTTTTACTGGTTCACAAGGTCTCTCACTGCAATGCCAACCAGACCATCCTCCTCACTGGCAGTCCTGGCTGCTCTGTCCCCACCACAGGCAGTGGCACTGAAGGAAATGGATCTGACAACTCCTTTGCTGTAGTCCAGGCAAATATGCTGAGACACTGAAGGGCCCAGCTGGGAGGGAAGAGATAAATGACCCTGAGCATCCAGTCTGAAAAGGCTGCAGCTCACCTCGGAGGAATTCCAGCCACACAATCAATTATTCGCTCTGCCCCTGTGCCACTCTGCTCCGGTGCGAGGAGCTGAGCCCATTGTCTGCTGGCTCCACAAACCCTGCTCCTCCCAGGGCCCTGGCTCACCATGGCCACAGGCTATCGGGGATTCACAGAGAAACAAGATGAGGAGCACTCTGTTCACCTTAATTTGGATTCAAGGGCTGCTCATCAGCTTGCTGAAGACAAGAGGAACACAGCCAGCCCGCCACACATACACCTCCCCACTCCTGCTGTATCAATGTCATGAGAGCTTTTGACCTGTGAATCCTCAGCACATGCTCCCCTCTGGACCTCAGTCTCTCCCCTGCGTTTGTGTACATGAATTCAGACAGCAACATGCACCCAGCGAGTAACTCCAGGCTTCTCAGAGAGTGGATGGTATGGAGAGAGTTTAGATGTGGCAATCCAAGGTCTATCTGATGTCCTCAGGCCTATGTCTTCAATGGGCTGAAGTTTCGGTGAGTAATGAGGAGCTAATCTCCTACAGCTCACTATCCTGGCCTCCAAGGGGACAACACGTAACTACGGCCTGTAGGGGCGAAGTGTCACTATCCCTAGAGCTGCCACCTCTCTGCATCACTCAGCTGGGAGGGAAGTGGGTATAGCTGGTCGGGGTGAGCTGCACAAACACCTCTGTGTTATCCTCCAGCAATGGGAAAAACAGGCAACAGAGGCAAGAAGAGAGTGTCAGAGCTCACAGGATGGCTCAGCTTAGGGGATGATGTGTATCAGCATTTCAGGACAGGCTACAAGAGAGCGTACAGAGTCCTCACCCAGATTCACAGCAGTGCAACTGGGAACTGAATGTGGGCTCCCAGGCACACATGTGGGCTCCCAGGCATACAAGTCTGTTCACACGCATATCTGTGCACACATGCTCACACACGGACAGATCCTACATTGTAACAACCTCCCAGTGGCTGAGGCACAGTGCTATTCCCTCCATCACCTAGCTGGGCCACAGGGAACAGGCACTGTGGATCAATGGGATTGGGGGTGTATTCTTCCATCCAGACTCTCCCCCAGGGACTGGAGTTGCTATCAAGAGCACTGGAACAAATCTCTTGGCTTGACACATTCACTGGCAAGACTGAAGGTAGCCCAACCACACCTGGGGCTTTGCTGGGAAGGAGAAAGGGATTTTAGAAGACAGAGTTTCTTCCCCCAACTTCTGGCATAGATAAAGGGGTCTGAGCTTCCTTGGTGGCTGGAAGCCAGGGTAGATTTCCACAGTCTTGCTGCTGCCAGGCAGGAATGTGACAGCTGGGGGCATATGGCATGTGCACAGTGGATGCCTGTTCTCCTTGGGCCTGGGGCAAGAAGCCTCTGCAGAGAGATTGCCTGACGTTTATATGATACTGTGTGCATGTTTGTGCATATACATGTGTACAGAGATACACACATCCAGACCTAGGAACACTTAAATCCTGCCTGGAAATAAATACAGCTTTGATATACAAGCAGCTCATTCTGGAGCATTATCAAACAGACACCTAGGGCTTATTCCACATGGCACAATCCCTCATGTATTACACAACCCTCCAAACCCTCTCCCCAGCAAAGACCGCCGTGAAAGCTACATGGAGATAAGCTTCTATTAATTTCTAGAGCCTCTGAATGTCCCCTGAAAGCATCGCTGCACCTTGGAGGAGCAGTATCTTCCCCCTGATAATCTTAAATTGAGCACCAAAAAACCCAAGAAAAACTGGCGGCCCAAATCAGAGGTTGCTTTCAAAACTGAAGATTAAATCTTTTTGTGTTAATCATCTCACGGGTTGCACTGATAACGCAATTAAAGGGGCATGGCAGGGGGCAAGATTACAAAGTGTGGTGGGGGTGGGGAAGGGGGGTGGAAAGCAGGCAGAACATATGGGAGAGATGTGTCACACAGCAGGGCTGGGGGCCACAACCCAGGTGTCTGGAATCACTTTTCCACATGGCCACACTGGCTCTCGACTCTGCGCCTTGCTTGCACCCTGTCTGTCCCCATGCAGCGGGAGAAGGCTGAATGCAGGAGCAGCACCTGAAGGGCCCAGGAGTGGGTGCTGGATGCCTCCCTGCAGCAGGCTCTGTGCGTGAGGGGATGCAGGAAGGGAAAGGGTTAAGCAAGCCTTGTTGGATTAAAAAAATGCTGCTGGGCTGGGAAGGGGCTGGAGGGGCCCGGTGATTTGCTAGGGAGCTGCTAGCTCAGTGTCTGTGGGTAGGACAGGGTTGGGGAAAGGGGGGCATCAGCACCAGCCCCTGAAGCCCACCAGGACGCTGGCTCCTGCCATTGGATGAGGGGCAGCCAATCAAATTCAAATCCCTGGCTCAGCTGGGCAGTGGAAGGCTGAGTTGGGGGCTGGGGCTGATCCCAGATCCCCCCCACAAGCAGCCCCAGGACATGGGAGGGGGGTGCAGCTTCCTCTGCTCTGGCTTAGCGTGGAGGGCTCAGGTGAAAGCCTTTGACTGCAGCGCTTCAGGGTGAATCTAGATCTACCTCCTGCTTCACAGCCTCGCTGCATGGGGTGGGCCTTGAGCCCCTAAGCCATAAACTGCCCAAAGATGGAAGAGAATCACCATTAGCTGGGGAGAGCATGGGGTGCAGGACACACAGCTGTGCAGCAGTGACTCCATCCTATGGAGAGCACTGTCCACATGCAGATCTGTTTCACTGCAGAACCATGGTGGTGAGCCTACACATCAAGGCAGACCTCTGTGCATCAATGCCACAGCTCTTGGAGATACCAGGACCCTTTGAGACATGCTGGGAGATGTCTTGGAGAGGACAGATATCTGCTGAAGGAATCACACCCTCCCACCCCCCTCCCTCTGGGCCATGGTGGAATGGGAAAATGACAATGTGCAAAAGGCAAAGCATCCAAATTTTCCCAGGAGACTGCTGCTTACTCCAGCTGAGTGTGACCCCTTTAGGTTGGAAGCCAAGGGCTGCACTGAACCTCAGGCCAGTGGGACCAGTGATAACCCAGGGAGGGACCATTACAGAGACACCCTGAGCTCTCCCTCAGGACAGGGCTGCTTTCTTGGCTGAACTGGGACAATCTGCTCTCTTTACTCGGTGCATGTGCCCGAACCCAACACCCTGTCTGGACAGCTCTCTTGAAGGGGATGGCTTCTGGGATGCAGGGGGCAGTGGTAGGAGGTGCATCTTTAAGTGACCTGGGATCTTTCCTCTCTACCCATTTGTTTTTACCTGTTCCGGTGGGAAAACACTTAGCTCCATTAATGGGTGCTTGTGTGTGGTGGAAGGCCTTCCTGCTGGCTGCTGGGGGAAGGGGACAGGGGAACCTGACTCTTGCTGCTCACTGACCTACCACTTCATTTTCTTCAAGCCCTCAGAGTCAATTAAGGAATCATTTCAGGGCAGTGCTATGGCAGAATCCCACATTTCCTTCTTTTTCTCATGTGTTCTCAAGCCCCCTGGCCTTAGCCAGCATTTCCCCGAGAAGCCTCCTTCGAGATTGTTGGGGGTTTGTAAGCATTTAATTGATCAAAGGCATCACATCTGCAGTGCAGCCTCCAGGACTTAACAGCTGGTAGTACAGTGACTGCTCCCCCTCTCCCCAGTTTTGGGATAGCCACTCCTTTTCATGTACTGCCTGCCTGGGATGGGGAGGTCTCGGCTGGGCATCAGAGCCCTGGTCAGACTGCAGAGAATGACCAGTGCCAACAGCAGCCATGGACCTCAGTGGGCACTAGGCCTTGGCAAACTCCAGGATCAGGGCTGTGACCAATATGCTTGGGGGACGCAAAGAGCAGACTGGTCCCCTTCTCCTGTGTCAGTCCTGGGACCAGGCAAAGCTCCGGGGATGCCCTCGGTTTGATGCTGAGTTGCTCTGGTATCTCACACTTAGTTCTGCCACTGATACGAGGCACCTCTGCTCCTTCAACTGTCCAGACCCAAGCTACGACTCCGGCTAGGTGGTTGTCTAGCCTCCTTTTGAAGACCCCCATGGTAGGGCCGAGCACCACTTCCCTTGGAAGTTGGTCCCGGCTCCTAGCCACCGTGACTGTGAAGTAGTGCCTCCTGATATCTAGCTTGAATCTACTCTCTGTCAGCTTATGGCTGTTGTTCCTTGTTACTCCCGGTAGTGCTTGGGGGAACAGGGACTCTTCCATTGCCTGCTGGTCCCCCTTGGCAAGCTTATAGGCGGCCACCAGATCCCCTCTCAGCCTTCTCTTGTGGAGGCTGAACAGGTTCAGGTCCCGTAGCCTCTCCTCATAGGGCCTACCTTGCTGCCCCCCTGATCATGCAAGTGGCCCTCCTCTGGACCCTCTCCACATTGTCCGCATCCCTCCTGAAGTGCGGCGCCCAGAACTGGACGCAGTACTCCAACTGCGGCCTGACCAGAGTCGCATAGAGGGGGAGGATCACCTCCTTGGACCTGCTTGTGATGCATCTGTGGATGCATAACAAGGTGCGGTTAGCCATCCTGACCATGTCCCCACATTGGCGGCCCGTCTTCATCTTGGAATCAATAGTGACTCCAACATCCTTTTCTGCCTCTGTGCTGACAAGAAGGGAGTTCCCCAACCTGTAGGTATGCTGCTGGTTCTTCCTCCCCAGGTGCAACACTTTGCACTTGTCTGTATTGAAGGGGTGTCAGTCACCCCTTCTGATCCTCCGGGAGTCCTGGAGGCGCTTGCAGTCATCAGCTTTGTTTCTGCCATTCCCCCTCCAAACCCTAGGGGAGTCTGCCCCAGCCTGGCCTGCTCATAGTCCTGATTCCACCCCAATGAATCCTGCCACAAAGGCCTTGGATCCCAGTTGTCCTTGAGGGAATGGCTGATTCCCTCCCCACTCAGTCCCACATCCAGCTGGATGCTGACTAACACCAAGGCTTGGATTCTCACCCCTCCTTGTGCCATTGTCCCCCATACCCTGGCTGGGCTTCATTTCTCATGGACACAAGCTGGTGGGCTAGCACAAATTGTGTGAACTACACCCAGCTTGGAGCCTGACACCGACATCCGGATGAGCCAGCCCCAGCTGACAATGCCTATATAAGCATTAGAGGCTCTAACCTCCCCTGCCCCAGAACAAAGTGCTTACGCACCCAGAACAGTGTCTCAAGAAGCTCCAACCCGCCCCCGCCCCAGCACAAGCCTGAACTCTCCAGTGCCTGAGTTAGCTCCTCAGAGCAGCCCAAACTCCTGCCAAGTCATAAACAGCCAGGCTCCGGGGAAGGCAGCACCTTCTCCTCCCTGCCTACCCTGCTCCAGCTCTGGGCTGTGGATTGCAGTAATAGCGGGGTCCAATTTCCGAGGGCAAAGCCCAGGCGCAGAGGGGAGGCACAGACAATCCTGTAATGGGTCTTTCTGATGCTTACCCACTTGTGGCAATGACATCAGTGGCAAATTTGAACCATGTGCCCTGGCTACAATGCCAGGCAGAACTGCTTAGGTCAGCTGGGATCCAGTCCTTGTGCAGAAAGAGACCGATGCGGCTGGGAGACAGCCCAGAGGAGGAGAGGAGGAGCCAGGGCACCCTGCAGAGCTGATCAGCCCGGCCCCAGCACCCTTCACTCACAGCAGTCAGACCCAAGAGTGAGTTGTGCTGCAGCACTCCGCACCCAGGGCTCACAAAGCATTTTTTCAAAGCTTAATAAATTAACCCCCACAGCACCCTCTTTCTATACCCAGCTACCGATGGGGACGCTGAGGTATAGAGGTGTGAGAGGGACTTGCCCAAGGCCATGAAGCACACCAGGAGCGGAGCTAGAACTGGAAGACCTGATCCCTGCCCTCACTATTAGACCTTGCATTGCTCCCCATGTACCTCCCCACTCTTGGCCTGGCGGGCGTGTTGCCAGTGGTGTCTATGCTGTCATTCAGACGGATCATGCCACAGCGCAACCTTGCTGCACCCTACAAAGCACTGGCACAGCCTGACAAACGAGATGCTGCTGCTTCAGCTCAAGCCACCCTCATGACAACACATTTGGGGGATCCGTCTCTTGTGGGCACCATGTGTGATCCCCAACCCAGGCCAACCCGAGACAAGCGCCCGAATTCCCTGCCACATTCACCGACTTCTCCAGCGCCAGTAGGGTGGGGATCCCAGCGAGGCCCTTGGGCAGTGCTTCTAAATGTGGCTGTTGATATGAAGGGAGCTGGGGAGTTTTGTCAGGCCTTCCCCTGAAGCTTAGGGCTGTTACAGAGAGAGGCTAGTTGTGAAATCTAGCTCTCCCCATTCCCTTGGTGTCTGAAGCCAAGTCTTTGTTTCAGACCCTTTAGTGCTTGCAATGGGCCTACTGGGTCCTGAGCTGCCCATAGCAATAGTGAAACTTCCTGCCCACAGGTCTCAAGCTGTTTCACTACATCACTGCCCCCATCTTGCAGTGGGGGGAAAGGAGGCTTGGAGATTTGTAGGGGGTCACAAAGTAACGAAGCCAGGCCAGAATCTAGGAATCGTGGTTCCCAGCACTGTGGTCTACCCCTCCACAAAGCTGTCTCCCCATAGCAGGCTCTAATGTTTAAATTCAGACCTTTAAAGCTACTGCACCCTGAACATTGCTTTCTGTAGGGGCAGCTGTGTGGCTGGGGGTGCTGCTGTCCTGGCTCTGGGCTGCTCCATGCTCCATGGAAGGGTCCCAAGGGAGCATCTCAGGGCTGCAAGTTTCCATCTGCACGGCAGAGCGCTCCAGCCCCGGCCAGGCCTCTCCTGATTTGCTGAGGAACTGGGCGTTAAAGCCAACGGGGCGGGTTTCCCAAATCACTTCCAGCCGGAGCGCTTGCCCTGGCCGCCCCACTGCCCTCAGTGCTGTTTACACTGGAAGAGGGCTCCCCCGCATAGAGCCACTTCTAGGAACTGTCAGACAGAGGCCCTATGGAGAAGGCACTGACAATGCCGGCATTTAGCACAGTGCTGGCCACTCCAGCCAGCTGCCTCTTCCCTGGCACTGCCACAGAGAGCAGTTGGACCTTCACGGGCTCCCTGGACATCAGGGCTCCACGGGGCTGACTGGTTCCTGCTGCAGCAGTGCCGGACACAGCTCTGAGTGTCCAGAGGATGGGAGGGAGGAGCAGCAACCTTGGCTGCATCTGAATCTGTGCTGTAGGGGGTGCTGGGCTTGGACCCTATATGCCATGGCAGCCTCTTTGCAGGGGCAGAGGCAATGTAAGCACCCTGCTCCCTGCCCTGGTTCTACTGGGCGATCATCACCATGGCCAGGACAGACTGCTGGGGCTGGATAGACAGCACGGTCCAAAATGCCCAGAGGGACAGAGGGCCTAGGGGTTGCAAGCAAAGGCTCAGGCCACAGTCTCATGAGCATATGGGCATCCCTTTGCTATGCACAGACCCGCTGTATGGCCTGTATACTGACCCATATCACCCCACCCCACAAACACCACACAGTCCCCATTAAACACTTCACGATCCTGTACACTCCCTGCTGCTCATTCTGCACAGCAACCCACTGCACAACCCCAAACATCATACAGCTCACTTACCAAATACCACACAAACCCCTGCTACAAACCTTACACACCAAGCCACCAGACATCTGTTCCCACATGTGTCGGTGACACAACCCCATAGCAACTCACAACACAGCCTCCCACACCTTCCCCATGAACACACCACTCCTAATACACCAACTCTCTGTACAACTCCCAACATTTCCCCACTCCTCACTCCTACACTTCGACCCACTGCAAAACCCCCACAGGTCTCCACACAGGCTTCCCCACTATGCACTGTGCATATCTCTGCACACAACACAACCCACAGATAGTTCCCCCTACCTGTGTGCAATGCAGCCACCCCACCAACCCACTACACATCCCACCCACTCCCCCTGGGACACCATCCCCAACACAGTGAACTACAACATGACCCCTCTAACCTGTGCACCATCCATCAGCCCCACATGCCTCCTTGCCACACACCCCTGCAAAGTCAACCCCGTATACACCCTCTGCACAGCTCCTTGCTACACAACCCTTCATACCTCCCAGCTTCAAAATCCTTTCCCTCCACACCTCTCTCCTATATAACCCCCTCACATCTCACCATTGTCTAGTCCACATACACATCTCGCTGCTAGACATCCCTCCATTTACACATCCCTTAGACATCTTCTGCACAGCTCCTTGCTACACAGCTCTTCATGCCTCTTCAACACATCCCTCCACGTGTCTCTTCCGTACAACTCCCTTACACCTCCTCACTACGCAACCTACACAAGCTACCTGATAAGCAGTCACACACACTTCCCTGATACAAAACACACCTATGCTACACAACTTATTCCCATTCACCTCCATGATACACATCCCACATCCTCTCCTATGCCCATCCATCAGTCCCCTTCTCTCACACACAAGGGCAGCCTCCACCTGTCCCCATTACACAGACTATACTTCACTGACCTTCCTTACACACACCAATCACCCTACTACACACCGCCTGCTCCCACGCCCCCAGCCCATATGTTCTATTTACTGCAGAGCTCTCTTGCACACCCATGAATCCATGTGCACACTAGACACCTCCATTCATACCCATCCATTGCAAGCTCCCATATATGCAAGCACCCATCCATATAAACATGTATCTTTATATAAACCTCCCATCACAACCACCATACAACCATGCTAGCAAGCACACACACACATGCTTCCCCACTCCTGCCCCTACACAGATACACTAACAAGCAGGTTCCACACATTTGCCCATCCACAACCTCCCCTTACACAGCAGCACATTCAAATGCACACTAACCACCCCCCAACACACACACATCCTGCATCCTCTCTCCTCTCTCCCACATGCAGCCTAGCAGAACTCCCTGCTGCCCGGTAGCCTTTGGCTTTCCATGGGGCTGAGGGAATCCCTCCAATGACGGTCCTTGATTTCCTCTCTCCTGGCCAGGCTGACATAAAAGTGACTTGAGAACTGCTCCTTGCCCTCTCACTCCATGAAGGCATCAAGCCATGGGCAACACATGGAGCAAGCAGCACCAGAGCCAGCCCTGGTGTGAAGAGTTTCTCCCAGGAGCCTGGCTTCCTTTACTCTGACCCAAACAGCTTTCTCCAGTACAGGGGGTGGGGGAAAGGGCCAGCTGGCCCCAGGCCAGCACAGTTGGCCACAGCTGTTCTCCCAGGGACAAATGTATAGAGGGAATATCTCTTTGGCCTTGGGGATCATGGTGGGGAGTGGCTCAGGGCTGCCATGTGACTACGCCCCCCCTGAGCAGCAACGAGCACCTTTAGCTAGGGATCAGAGGTCAGTGGGGGCAACCTTGCCTGTCCAAGTCCTGCTCCTCCCCTCGCTTACACTGGGGGAACTCCAGCAAGATCAGCAGGGTTACTCCAGATTTACATCAGAGAGAGGGGAAGCAGGGCCTGGGAAGTTACTCCTGATCTATGCCAGAGTGAGAGAGAAGGGATCAGACCCCTGCACCAGGAAGAGGAGATAGAGACTGCTCTCATCTGAGAGAAGACATTAAAATCAGGGACAGAATAAGAGAACAGAACGCTTTATAAGGCAACCAGAGTATCACCATCAAACAGAAACCTCTCAGCCAACAACCCAGCTCAGGTCCTAGGTGGGCCCCTGCTAGGACCTGGCTGCTGCTGCTTCCCCCTCCCACAGCTGCCTGGCTGCAGCATGGTGTAGCATGGCACAGTGTGGGCAAACTGAACCATGGCCATAGGTTGCTGGCCCCTGCCATGCACCATTTCCCAGCCTAGCTTTGTTTGCTAAACTCCTGGCCAAACAGTAAGGTCTTACATTGCTTCTGAAAGACACCCAGGTTTAGGCTCTAAAGGCACTTCCTGCCTTGATTCGTCCCAGCCTGGCTCTCTGCATCCTATTCCTCCACACCTCACCCGCCCCACAGAGACTCTGTGTAGACAGTGACAGCTCCAGGCAGGCTGTGTGGGGAAGGAAGGGGGCTCCTAGCTAATCCCTGCTGCATATTACAGAGCAGTAAATATTTATACAATAACAAAATATCCCTGGACATCCTTCCTTATGACCTGCAGCCTTTGCAGCTGCGTGGGAAACCGGGCCAGCCCTCGGCACACACATAAGCATGAACATACATGAGCACACACAGACACATGGCCATGTCTTAGTGGCCAAGTCCTCTTCCTTGGGTCCTCTGGGCTTCAGTGCAGTCAGCAAAGGTGGTGATGACCTCAGACTTCCTGTGGGAGGTCCTACGTGGGCTCAGCCCTGATGTGGGGGACTGAGCCTGGCTGGACAGTGCTGGGCAGTCAGAAGGAGAAGGGATGGTGGGAGCTACTGAGCCAACTGTGCCCCTGACCAGGAGATACTGGGACAAGGCAGGGAGCACTCTCCCCATTGTGCATAATGGAGCTCAGCCAAGCAGTTGCTCTGACCTTCAGGTTGCATTTTCCTGAAACAAGGCCACTGGGAATAGTGAGCCAGACAGGCTCTGGGCAGGCTGCTGGGATGTGTCAGGCCTGGCCACCTCAATGGGGGTTGCACTTTCACAGTCAAATTTATGAACATACAGGAAGGAGAGGGCCACATCATCCTACCCACCACCCCATCACCTGGCAGCAAAGAAACAAGTGTCTGTCTACGGGTAACAACAGTCCCTGCAGATGCCTCCAAATCCTGGCACAGCATGAATATAGCCTTACCTGGAAATACTAGCAGCTGCCATTGCAGGACACTTGGACCTATCATCAAGCACAGAACTTGTCACTCTCCAAAGGTGTGATAAACACTTTCCAGGAAGGAGCAACAAACTGCTTCTGTGTAATGATCACCAGAGATAAGAGAAGCCACTACCCAAGGTTTCTTCCGGGCTGCAGGGCAAGGCTTGCTCATAAGCTAAGCCATGTGGGTTGATGGTTTTACTACAGACAGATGATTTACTAGGGTGAGGGATGGCTTGTGTGTGTGAAAGAGGCAGAATGCCAACAGCCAGGAGAGAAGCAGCTCTGCTACATGTGACTCTATTCAAATACTGGTGTTCCACCTATCTCTAAATCCTTTCTGTCATGCTCTTAGTCCAGAACAGCTTCTGGCCTCACAGGCACACACTCCTTCCGTGGTTGTCTGCTGCTTGATCATCATCATACCTGGTAATGTTTCGATGGGAGTTGTCTAGCCTCAGCCAATCTCAAACCACTGGATTGTTCCCAGAGTCCCCAGACCCCTCCCAGCAATCCTGAGGTTTGCAGACTCCTGGGGAGTTCCCTCAGGCTGATGCCTTTCCTGTTGTCTGTGGTCTCCTGCACCCCATGGTGAGCAGCACTTGCTGGGCCTTGAGGCTAACTGGGGATCTCTGTATTAGCAACACCAACAGGGCAGCCTTAATGCCCCCCAGCAATGATCCAGATTCAAGCAGTAGCCACGATGCTGTCTGTGGGTTGGATGGAGCTGGGGGTTGCAGGCACCCTCACTGCCATTGGAGGTATGGCTAGTCTTCTTCACCTTTGCTGGGACCACTGAGCTGGGCACTGCCCTCTCCATGCCTGCACCTTCTGAGGGAACTCTACGGCTGCTGCTGTGGTCCCATTTCCCCCTAGCAGGAGAGGATGTAGCCCATGGGCTGGCTGTGATCTGCTAGTGGGGTTCTCCACTGGGGTAACGTAACTTCTATCCAAACAAATCAGGAGGACATCCTAAATACGAGACATACAAGGACTTCTGGCCCGTCCATGTACCATATCCCTGCATATGAGAGCAGGGAACTCGAGTCACAGATGAGCTTTGCTCAGCCTAGAGGGAAGTCAATGATGAGCACAGCACTTCCCCACCCATACACCCAGGCCTGCGGGCTAAGTTCTGGAAAGCTGCTCCCGGGACTGTGCAACCTTCCTTCTCTCCACGCCTACACATAACGTGTGCACGTACACACACCAAGGCTTTCCAGGACCAGGACCTGATGCACTGGTGAATCATACAGCACTCCCATGTTTAGTCAGAGCCTGCCAGCAGGCAGTGCCTCACAAACCACAACAGAGGCAGGAGCCAGGAGCTGCTCCTACATGCCATGGCCCTGCCTTCTCCCTGCCCTGTCAGCTAGGGTCTCTGTTTGCTGGAGGCACAGGCTCCCTGTCCTCCCTCCTGCCCACTGCTTTGCTGGCTGGGTCCTGGTGGGTGGGCAGACAGCACAAAGACTGCTTACCACCTAGCAGGCTGTGAGGCCCCGAGCTCATACATCCTCCTGGAGCAGGGGTGTGCAAAATGCGGCCCAGGGGCCGGATGCGGCCTGCTAGGCCATTCTATCCAGCCCGCAGGGCCCCTAAAAAATTTAGAAAATTAATATTAATCTGCCCTGGGCTGCCTGTCATGCAGCCCTCAATGGCTTGCTGAAACTCAGTAAGCGGCCCTCTGCCCAAAATAATTGCCCGGCCCAGCTCCATGCTCCACAAGCTTGGGAGCTCCAAGATCAAATCTGGCCTTGCTATAGCCCTGGTCACGCACTCACTGGGCAAAAAGAAATACCTCCATCACTCAGCTTTCATTCATGCAGAATGGGTCGTGTGTGCTGCTTCCACAGGGGGTGAATGGAAGGGCAGCTTCTCCTTCCAAGCAGCAGGCAGCTGGGAGGTTACACACTATTCATGTCCCTCCCTGCCCTTGGGGAAGCAGCTCCTAATTGGGGCATGTTTGACCTCAGCAAGGCCCAAGGGTTACTGTTCTTGCATCAGTAAGTGCACACTCTGGGCACACTTAGGGGTAGGGGCATGGGGGACATGGCCATGACCAGCCGTGTAGCGGGGGTAGCTGCTGTTCCCTTTCCCTTGATCCCTCCCAGCTTCAGTCTCCTACCTCTACTGGCTCACACGGAAACTCCATTGGTGTATATCCTTCATCCCATGCATCCCAAGTCATAAAGGGTCCCCAAACCATGGCTTTGGGAGCACAGGAGGGGCTCTGGGGAACAGGATGGTAGGAGGCCGTTCTCCAGCACTTACAAGCATCAATCCAGGGCTCAGGCAGAGCCTCCTTGGGTGTGCAGTGCCCAACTTCCCCATTCAGGGGTGTCCTCCTGACCTAGCTCCTTGGCTGAAGCAGAGCTTCAGTGGTGCCCAGGTCTCATACTGGCTGTTCTGCACAGGGCTGGATTCCAACCCTGCACTCATGTGATGGGCAGGACGCAGTGCTACAAGCCACCTTCATGCCCTGGTACTGGGCTTGGCACATGCCTGTCCAGCCTCAGGCACAGTGCAGAACAGCCCTGCCTCCACCCCTGCAATGGCAGGCACTAAGGAGGCTTCTCCCTGTGCCAGGAGGCTGGCGGCATCCCTGTGCAGGGTGTGGAGAGGAGAATTCTTCCCAGAGCAGAAGCGAGGTTGATCTGGCCCGTCTGCCACTGCAGCTGCAGTCTCAAGGGGTCAGAACAGGGCGGAGAAGCCCGGCCAGTATTTCTTTGCAAGACCAGACACTGATCTAAACTGTTGTGGGGGGCCCTGACCAAACAGGCTGCCTTTCAGGTGCACGAAGGACTTAACTGCTCCACAGGATGCAGGCACAAGAAGCCAAGATGAGCAAACTGTTTGGCGAGACCAGGCTTCACAGCAGTGGGGGAAGGAAGCTGAGCAAGATGCAGATTCCCAGCCCCTCCGCCCATCTCCAGTAGCAAGCCCAGGGCTGGAAACTGGAGGAGTCTGTGTCAACAGAGCGGAGTGGAGATAGATCAGGGCAAACGGGAATGACTCACAGTAGAAGCCAGTGCCCCAGTTCTGCAAGGGGATGTCAGTCAGCAGCGAGATGTGGGAGTGTCTGTCTGTCCATCCAACGTGGGCTGGGAATTGCTCCCTGATGGAGGAGGAGCAGCTTGCAGGAGCAGCAGCTCCAAGGACTCAGCAGATCCAGCTAGATGGCTGTTTCCCAAACTTTTGATGCCTGAGGCACATTTTTCTTCAAGATTAAAATGGGTGGCACACTTCACTCATGGCAGAGACTACTCGGAAGGCTACTTGCTTAGTCAGCTCCTGTTGAAAGGAGACACGTGCCAGCAGCGATCTGCCAGCATCCTGACCAACCACATTCTCCGCCTGGGCATTTTTGGCCAGAAGCATGAGCCTGCGAGGAATGGTCCTGTATAGAGCCCAAGCAGTCCTGGAATTGGAGCACCAGGATACGGAGAATGAAAGGAGCTCCCTAAGAGTGACCAGGAGAGGATGAGAGAGACATGGATGAAAGGCAGGGGAGCCCCATCCTCAAGGCCTGGACAAGAGGATAGGAAAGGGGCTGGAGGCAATACACCTGAGCGACTGTGTGTGAGCAAAAAAGAGGACAACTCACATGACACAAGATCTTTTCCGCTCCCAGCCTCTCTCCATCACTTTTCAAGTCTGTACCTAAGGGCACGTTGTGCTGCTACATCACACTGTGAGGAGGAGTGAGAGCTGGGGAATTCTTCCTGCTCCCTTTCAAGTCAATGGCAGCATAAACCCTGGCTGCACTGGGAGGAGGATGGGGCCATGCTACTTGGTCTTCACATATCGAGTGCCTGTCAGGAAAGCAGGAGATCTGCAGCCATCACCAAAGTACCACAAACACCTCTGGGGCAGGGAGGAAAGTTAGTTTATAAGCTTTGCAGCACTGAGCCAAACACCAAGTTTCCCTTTGCTGGAAGGAGCGACACGGCACAGTTTGTTTTTTCTTCTGACCTGGGACAAAAATTAACATTTTTTACCATTCACTGACAAATTCCTGAAAAAATTAGTCTCGGAAAAAGGTCCTTTTAGCATTTCAAAATATGTTTCAATGTTCATGTTATTGCATGCTTTTTCAGACATTATTTTTACATTATTTCATGACATTAGGAGGAAGGCACACTATATATAGTTGGACTAGTCTAGTCTAGTCTATTATTTTTAAAATCACTTAAGGCATCTGCTACTTAGCACTGACTGAAACATTCTCTATGCCTTACAGTGAAAGTTTGACACTTCCTAAGCATTTAGACTATTGCGTTATATAGTATTCTGCACTACTCCAAATGACATGAAATAATGCAAAGAGAATAAAAATAATGTAAGCATGAAAAAATGCATTAAATAAAATTAAAAGAAAAGAAATACTGACATTCCCAAAAGCCTATTTTTTTTCATTTCTGCATAATTTTCCTTAGAGAATTTTTGTGGGAATTGATATGATTTAGTCAAAAATTCAGTTTCCTCCAAGCAGCCTGCTCAGAAGACAAAGACTTTTTCCACAGACACTTCCCTGAGCAGCTGTAGCAGTCGGTGCTCACATGGCCTATTACAGGCCCCTTCTCTGGGCAGATGCCTGTGTGCTTCCTCACTGTAGTATGTGAAAACATCACAGGCCATGGTGTGTAGATCTTTTAGCCCCGGACAGATACAGAAGCATCATGTCCCCATTTTAGAGGTGTGTCAGATTGACTCTCCAATGAATCTCTCCAACAGGCTGTACTGGCAGGAACTCCTGTGCAGTGTAGCATCCAGCTGCCAGGGGCTCTAATACCCATCCCCGCCAGCCACATGGGCGACCTACGCAAGGCAGCTGCCCTCCAAAAGCCTCCTAGCAGCACTCAGCAGTGACCTGGAAAGGGCAAACACGTGCCTCTTATCTGCATCGTAACCTCATTCTAGCAATAGCTGGAGAAGCCTTCCTGCTTTTAGCACTAGAAATTCATGTTTTACCTACCCTGCTTTCTCTGAAAGACTACAGGTTTCTCTGCAGAACCAGCAGGGTTAGGTCATCACATATCCAGTCCTGTGAAACCTCATTTGTTGAAAAAAACCCCGTAGATTTCTTTCAACTTGTTAAAAATGCTTTGCATTTGGCTTGCTAGTGTCACTGCCTATTTAGTTCAAAGGCCTGAAAAACACTTGGGAAAGAGGTCCTTTGTGTTAAAGAGTCAACACCTTGATCCCTTCAGTTACCGAGTAAGAGCTTTCATCCCACAATCCTTCTTCCTCTTGGAGAAACGCAGAGAAAAATACAGAAGAGCAGACTAGGTGGTCCTGAAACAAGCCCTTGAATAAATGCAACACTTAGAGGCATCGTTATTTTCTTGCTCCTGCCTCTCAAGGCTGCCCAGCCTCTGTTTCCCCTGTTGGGGTTCTGCTCCTTGCCTGGTTTGTCCATGCTTTGTCCCCCAGAAACAGGGCACTCCTGATCTCTGTGGCACCTGCCTCTCTTGATGGCGAGCAATCCCAGAATCACAGGACTCAAGAAATCATTGCCCTCCTGCAGCACCCCATTCTGCCACACACAGGGAAAGCCAAACTGCCCTGTACTCTGCAGTGCTGGTCCACAGCCTCAGAGCTCTGTCTCCTGCCACTAGACAGTAGAGCTTGACTCCAGAGCTGTGTGCGCGACTGAGCTGGGCGTACCATGAGCAGACTGAGAAATCAGAAAGTGAAGTGTGCCCTTGGTCACACAACGGGCACACTTAGAATCATAGAAAATGAGGGTTGGAAGGGACCTCAGGTCATCTAGTCCAACCCCCTGCTCAAAGCAGGACCATTCCCAACTAGATCATCCCAGCCAAGTCTTTGTCTAACTGGGTCTTAAAAACCTCCAAGGATGGAGATTGCACCACCTCTTTGGGTAACATGTTCCAGTGTTTTACTACCCTCCTAGTAAGAAAATTCTTCCTAATATCTAACCTAAAATTCCCTTGCTGCAACTTGTGACCATAGCTGCTTGTTCTGTCATCTGCCACCACTGAGAACAATCTAGCTCCATCGTCTTCTGATCTCCCCTTCAGGTAGCTGAAGGCTGCTATTAAATCCCCCCTCAGTTTCTCTTCTCCAGACTAAATAAGCCCAGTTCTCTCAGCTTCTCCTCATTAGTCATGTTCCTCAGCTGCCTCACCATTTTCATTGCCCTCCACTGGACTTCTTTTCTTTGACTCTAAAAAATGAATTAAATGTAGGTAAATTGTAAAATGAAAGTGTCACAATTAAGCGTTCAATCATTTTCCACTTCTTTTAGGTTTTTTTGGCCAAGACCATCCAGCCTGCTCTCCTGGTGTGCTGGTGACAGCAAGTTGTCTCCAATATTTCAACGGGAACTGGCACTTGCAGCTGCAATGTGTATTGGCAGTTTACCCAAGAGTAAGGACTTTAGGGCCAAAACCTCAGGCTCACAACCATGAACCCCAGCACACTCAGTGTGGGCCCTTCTCCCACTGAGCTATGCAGGGTGAGCTCTGGGCTGCCCGCTGTGTGCACCGCTTCCAAGTGAATCCTTCTAAATGAGGGTCCTGCCAGTTCTATGTAGACTCAAGGATCTAGGGGTGCTGGAGACCCTTCCTGAAAAGCTGAAGGCAAAGGCCTAGTTGGGACTAAAGTGGGAAGAAAATGCTAAATTATGGGCTACACCTAGCTGTAATAGAGCACTCTGTCCACCTCTCTGATGACCCTTCAGACAAGACAACCCCCACAGGAGCTCCCCCACACCTCAGTCATGGCCTGCTCACAGACTTGGGCTGCCCCATACACAGGTCCTTGAATCCTCTCCATTCCCCTGAACACCTACTTTGATTTCAAACCCCCTACCCCCCCATTTCTCCTTCCAGCTCGGCTAGTGCACCTCCTCCCTGGCCAGTCCTGTTCCTCACCCCCAGTTCTATAGCTGCTCCTCTATTCCGACCTGAAACCAGCACTGCTATTCGGGGTCTGCCCAAATGCCCATTTCCTAGGGGTAGATGTTCCCCAGGCAGGTGCTGCAGGGACAGAACAGCAGGCAGACTGGATGCAAGGCATTGCATGAGGATCCCTCCGCACAGCACAATGTGAGGCTTGCTGAAAGCCGTGTCCCTGGTTGTGAGCAAACACAGACCCCACTGCAGCAGCGACCCTCTGAAGCCCCTCCTAGAATGCATTCTGTGGTCCGCAGGCCCTCTGGGGGTGTCAGGACCTGACACATTGACTTGCCCTAGGGCTGGCAATGTTTCTTCCTGCCTTCCCTTCCCCCTGCTGAAGTGTGAGAGGAGATGCTCACGGTTGAAGGGACAGAGTGCCAGTATCAGTGAGGGCAGCTGGGGGAGGCTCTAAGGCAGCCAACACAAACATTAAGGGTATTCCTGGAGACAGTTCCTCTGGATGCATCAGGTTGCACTAATATCAGCTTGACATGGAGCACGGTGGTTGTACTCCAGCTAAGGCTGGTATTGAGGTCTATGTTTATAGAGACACAGCGAACCACAGGCAGTCATGTCCCTGATCCCACCACTGCCCTCTACGGTTTAGGACATGAGCAGAAGGGAAACCATGGTAGGTCTGTTCTAGCCTGCTTTTTTCCAGGGCAGGGCAGCTTCAGGCTTTGCACCAAAGCCCACCAGGTTGTACCAGGAGAAAGAATATTTGGCATGTAAACAGCACCTGGAGCCAGCACTATAATTCCACTCTAGGTGGGTATGGCACCTCGTGCTGGTGGGCTGTGTTCTTTGTCTCAGACCCCTAGCCGCTACAGCAATAATAGATAGCTACTTCTCAATATTTCCTTTTATGCAGGTATCTCAAAACATTTGGTTAAACTCGCATCCTCCCTGGGAAGCATGCAGATAGGCTCTGTATGCACCACAAGCCATTCCCAGCCATGCGCTGCCACAGGATGTTTCTAGCACTCACCTCCTTGCAGGTCAGCCGTACAGAGGCCTCGAGGAATCATAGTGAACCAAACTGCATAGGCAAATGATGCCTCTTGATTGGGTGGAGCTGATTTCTTTGATGAGCAATCATATAGCACATGCAAATCTCTGCTAGCTGACTGGTTCAGAGATTACCCACAGATCTCTCCTTGCCTTCCTAAACTCATCTCTTCCTTTGGAATGTCTTTTCCCAAAGGAAAAGGCATTACCAACGGCAAGGCTGCAGCCTGCATCACGGAGAGATTGCTCTGATGGAACCACCCTGAATGAAGTGCAGCTATAGTCGTCAGGATTCAACTAACCTTGTGATTTATGATTTTGAAACGTCACTACACTGATGTTGGAGCTTGTGACTCTTAATGTTCCTCTCAAAAGAACCAGTGTCTGCCCTCTGCTCCCATCTAGATGGGGAAACTGCATGATAAAGAGCTGAAAGTCAACAGCATGGCAACAGTAATGTCTTTTTTCTGCTGCAGAAAAGCTGCAGCACCTACATTCAGCTCCCCCCTTTGAACCAATACCTTCCTGAAAGACAACCAGTACAGGAACTGGGATAGGGCCTATGGGTCCAGATTGCAGGTCCCTTACCCAAACCATTCAACTACCCACCCAGAGACCATGAGACAACTGCTGTGTCACAGCTCTGCCAATAAAGCTGCCAGTGCCTTTCCTTCTGGAGCACTTGTGAGTGCCTGGAGGAGGTGGGGGGATAGTGTGTGTCCCAATCAAAGGGGTCAGGGCTACGGCTGGTCCTGAGGAAGCTCTGTGCTATTTGATGGCTGGGCAGCAGTAGGGATCACCTTGGACTCAGAAGCAAGGATCCGGTCTTTGCTGGAAAATCTAGGAAAGGCAGACACAATACTTGGGTGTGACATGGGTCCTTGACAAGTGGGAAATCCACAGCCTGTTTTGTGCAGGTAAGCAGAGGCCATTGCCAGCTGAGGGGTTCTTCTAGACCCTCTGTACATCCATCAGCTGTGCAGTGGGCCCAGCAGCAGCAGCCTGGCTGTGCTGCCATGGAAACTGCTCTGTGCCTTTCCTGAAGCATCATGCTCTGCTTAAACATCTGCAAAAGACAGGGCTGCTTCCCAGACTTCCCCAGCACTGCCTGCCTGGCCCGGGAACAAGCCCCCCGGACCTGGGTTCCTGGCTCCACAAAGCTCCAATCCCAGGGGCACTTGGATTCAGGTCCCACTGTGCTGGAACAAGAAAGATATAAATGCCCAGGACAAGTCTCCCCCCTCCAGCTGAACACTGTGCAGCACTTTCGAGACTTGTCTGGAGGCAGGTGAGCCTCTGACCCCTCGGGCCTTGTGCCACAGCCTGCCAGAGCATGGGAGCTCTCCATCCCTGGCGCCTTCTGCTGTGAGGCACACCAACCATCACTGGCACAGCCAGCCAGCTGCCTACCCTGTGGGGATGCATCCAAGAAAGTAGGGGAAAACCAGGAATGACTGGGAAGAAAGGACAAGATCCCCTGCAAAAGGTGGTGAGAACTGGTAGCTCATCTCCCCAGACAGGGCTTTAGCTCCTTGCCCAGCACCCACTCACCCCATGGAGAGGGGCAGTCACAAAGGAGTAGCAGGTCCCAGCCACAGAGTCAGTGTATGCCCGGCCCTACTCTGAGTCTTCTTCCAAATGGATGTGCCCATGAGGGGGTAGGTATGGTTTTTGCACTGTGGTGAGTGGCAGGGGAATCCAGAGCTGATAACGTCCATCCCCACAATAGCTCCCTGGTGCCCCGTAACCAGGACAGTGGTGAGTGCGGTTAGAGACTTGCTAACAATCTCCTTGCCGCATGAGTGATGAATGCTCTGAAAGGTCCCCAGGGTGCCTCTGTCTCTCGGCAATCTCAGTTGCCAGCACACAGGATACTGCCTTGTGTGAGCTGTCTCTGTGAAGCACACTGGGCTGGGCTCTTCATAGAGGCCTGCGAGCATCACTTATAGGCTCTCCAGTTACCCCAAAAGGCACCAGTCTTGTGCAAGCAATATGGCGATGATGCAGACATCCCAGCGCTGCTCAATCCACTATTGCTGATGAGTGGCATTTGCCTGGGAACATCACTACATCACTGAGCTGCATTCTCCCCCCAGGTGGGCAGCTTCTGCCCATACAAATCATTAACAACCCTGTGGAGGGTAGGCCCAGCATCGGCACCCCACTGCTGCAACCTTGAGAAGTTTGGGTTCTACATAAGTCCCAGAGTGTGTGCGTGCTCACACATGTGCATGCCAACTCACATGTCCACTCCCAGCCAGGGACTTTCTTAGTTCATCATCACTGCTCAGACAGGGATGTTCACAGTAAAAATACGCTCAAGTTAATTTAGGATTACTGACTCTGAAAAGCAAGACACTTCACTGGCTCTTTTGCAAACATCTTCTGAAATGCACAAGGCCACAGACTTCCCAGGAGAGTGAAATATATCTTTATGGCCATTCTGTCTCCCTCTGAGCGCATGCCTGCATGTGCATGCGCACATGCATGCACACATACACACCCCCTGTATTCACACAGACACACATGCAGGAAGTATGCACAAACACATGAACAGGCCCCTGCCATACAATCCCATGCAGGCACAAGCTTCAACACCATCCATACAATCCCATGCAGGCACAAGCTTCAACAACTCCACAAAACCATGCACACATTCCCTGACACTCATCCACACATACATGCTTCTGCACACTGAGAAGCCCTGGGCACTTCCACACCTGCAATCACACACATGGGCATGCATACGATCCTACTGATACACTTCCCTAGCCTATCATGCAGAGAGGTGCTAGTGCCAGTACCCATGACCTGAGTTAGTGAGGTTTAAATGGTAGCATTCAGAGCTTGCTCCCATTGCTTGTGGCCAATGCTGCTCTCCAAATAAGGTGCCAAGATGAATTAACCCAGCAAGCACTGGGGCATGCTGTGATCAAAGACAGTGGGAGCACTCATTTAAGGCTTCAGCAAGGGATGTGAGGGGAGGTGTGAGAGATAAGAGTTCATCTGCTTGCCCCTGGTTTAACACTAATAGCTCTGCACCAGCTGTGTCCTACTGCCCCATAAAGCTGCCTTACTACAAAGGGCCTTGCCTCCTAATGCAGGAGCAACCCAGTCTGGGGTAACTAATGGCACCATTTAGAGTGCTCTGCTGCTCCATTACTGCCAGGGGCCTGGCTCGGGCAGCGACGGCATCCTACTGATTCTAGGTCAGAGTATGCTAGGGGGGAATTAAAGGCAGGACTGTGAATCTGACTGTGTTCATGTAACCCCCACGCTTGTGTAGCACAGGCAAGACCTCCCCGCCCTACCCCTGAGCAGAGGGAACTCTGTGGACCATGGGAGATGGTATGGGTCCTGGTACAGCCTAGACACTGCTTCTCACCCTGGGGTCTGTGAGGCCATGGCCAGAGGTATGGGGAGCAGAGCAGGCCCTGGGCTCCTTCTCAGTGTTTCAGAGGAGATTTGGTGCCAAGGATGCTTGTGAGTAGCTTTGGGGCCTGCCTGTGGTCACTTGAGGCCACATGGGGAAAGGAACTGGAAAGGAAGCCATTGCTAGGGCAGGGACTGCATGGCATGCAGAAGTATCTGTATCTTAAGTAAAGCAGCTGCTCTGTCAATATTTCATCAAGGATGCAGCCTAGATGGAGTCTGGATTAGCAGCAACAAGGAGTATAGTCTCAACCCTCTGAGGAGCCTGCACTCCCAGAACAGAGCTGGCATCACTCAGACTCTGTGCCCTGGAAAGTGAGACAGCAAATATGGGAGGGGACTTTTGTCTTAGGATGCACTGAACCAATTGCAGATCATAAGAACGTAAGCAGTGTCCGACTGGGTCAGACAAATGGTTCATCACCCCAGTATCCAGCAAAAGTGGATGCCATAGGTATAGAGGAAGTGCACTGAACCGGATTTCTCTAGAGTGGTCTAGTCCCCATTCAATACCCTCTCTGGAATCCACCATTTGTTGGGTTAGAGAGGAAACACCTCCAAGCATTCTGCTCAATAGCCACTAACAGACCTCTCATTCATTAATTTATCCACTCCCTCTACATTACCTGCTTCTACCACAGCAGGGGCTGGTCAAGAGTGCAGGTGCCCCCATGTTCAATACCAGAGGCTAATCCGTGGGGGTCATTGTTGTGCTTCCCACTGACAGGTCTTCAAGTGATCACAAAGGTGGTAGGGAAATGGAAGCACAGAGGGCAAGTATTAAAATCCCTGGTATTGAAAAACCTACAATAGGCCCCCAGAATGGCCAGGCCCCCAGGATATGATGCAGCAGAGGTCAGGCTGCCTGCTGGCCACAATGAAGGGAGTGCATCAGAGCAGAGAAAAGCATTGCAGTGGGGAGGGGCTTATGAGCACAAAGATGCCAAGGGCAAATCACCCTCTGCTTGCCCCAGCACTCCCAAAGGCAGCATGCATGCAGGCAGGTCTGACAGCCCTCCCCCCAAACCACAGAGCCAGACCCGCAGTGAGGAGGAGGGGTCGCATGAGCCTCGGCCATGCAGGGCTTCAGGCTGCTTCTCCCTGACAGCTCAGTGTTTGGTAGGAGTAGGAGGAAATTAATCCCTTCTGTCTGGGTGCTTTACATAAAGGAGAGAGCTGGACCCAGAGTCCAACAGCAAAGCAGCATGGAGGGTGGCAACAGGCAGCAATCTGGGACAGGTCGCATCCGCCTTTCCCCATGGAAGTTCATTTCCCTTGGCTGTGAAGCCTCCTGGCTGCTCCACGAATCTGCCCCAGCCATCTAAAAACCTTATAGGGTTGCTTGAGCTCCTGTGGGTGACTTGGGACTGAGCTGGCATTCAGCACCTCTTACAGGACTGCTCCCTGGAGCAAAACTGATCCCTGCGCTTCTGTACTATGGCTTCCAGCCTCCCAGCCCCAAGGCTCTGTGTGCACGAAATGCTTGTGCTGCATGGCCCTGTACCAGTCAGGCCTCAGCATCTATCCCACCATAGCATCTGCACTCTTTTCCAGAGGCTGACCTTGGCTGCTGATGGGGATAAAGCCAAGTCCCAGTTCAGCTGCTCCTGGCACCCGCCATCCAGGAGCAAAGGAACTGGGAGGAAACTGGGCCTCCCACTATTTTGCAACCAGGAATGACTGCCTGCTCTCTGGACTTGCCAGTGAGCCCTAGCTCACACACAGGACCAATATAGAGAGCTGGGCCCTTGGTCAGAGAGTTTCTGCTCTAGCACTGTGTAGCAGATCTGAGGGAGGGTTTCTTGAGTAGGGACAAGATAGGGGAGAGCAGATGCAATTTCTGCTTATGTTATTCTTTATTCTTTATTCAGGTACCCAAGTCATTGGGTCCTATGGGGTTAGTCCTGATTTACATCAGTTGGGTAAAAACGGAACCAGGCTTAATGGAATTACCCCTAATTTACTGCAGAGCCTACTGAATAACGGAGCCAGCGCTGATCTGCCCCAGCCCAATAGTAGGCCTGTACTTAGCCCAAGTCACCTGCACAGGCTCTAATTATGCTTCCTAGTGGGAGGGGAGGGTGGTCCAGGAGTCAAGGGCAGACTCCTTCTCTGGAGTGACAGTAATGATAACCCTGTCAGTACTGCATGTGTCATTTCAATGGAGCCCCCTGAAGACCCACAGGCTTTGCTTTTGACTCGGCCTCATCATCAATAATTAGCCAGCAGCTGGTGCAGGGCCTCATGCCTGTGCTCAAAGCATTGAGGGCCACCGCAAACTGCTGGCCATGTTCCCACTTCCCACTCCCCACACAGCAACCAGGACTGCAGATCAGCAGTCCATTGTGGTCAAAGACACCAGGCTGCAGCCAACAGCACTCCAAGGGAGAGACACAGCAAGCATCAGATCAGGCTGCCTTGAACTCCCCAGGCCAAGCAGCCAGGTACTTGCTGACATCTAGGTCAGCTGAGGGCAGCCTTTGGCACAAGCACAGAGCGAGACCCAAACTGGAGCTACAACAAGACGATAGCTCCTCTGCCCTCCACCCCAAACAAGGGCAATGGGGCCAGTGAATCCAGTGCTTGAGGTCAACTGGTACTGCAGGAGGGCCCGGCTCAGACACGTGCACGGCAGCCCCCTTGCCAGGGCGGCTCTGCCACCAGTGGCTGCAGCAGTCTGGTGGCATATACCAAAGCAGAGCAGAGCTAGCCACAGCCCCTCCTCCCCCCGCAGCCTGCTCCCCTGCTTTTATGCCTCCCATGACACTTGTCTGTCTGAGCCAAAAAGAAAGGGATGAGGGTGTTAAAGGGACTGGGCTCCTCCAGTGGGAGGAGGTTGAAGGTATGTGAGACAAGAGAAACAAAGGGGACTCATGGGCCCATACATGGGGCTGAGTCCCTGCATGACCCCCAGCCATGCGGGCTATCTCTAGACACCGCGAAGAGCTGACGTGACTAGGAGCATCCCGCAGCAGAGCTCACACAGCAGTGAAACAGGCCAAGTACCTCTCCAGGATCTGGGACAAATCAAATACCAGAGTTATTTATTTTCTCATGCACTGAAACAGGAAACCTCCAATGTGTGGAAATCCTGGCCCCTGGCCAGAGTCAGGGGGAGGGAAGGGGACTAGATTTTTGTTGAACAAGAAACCCTGAGGCAGCATCTCGATAGCTCGCTGGGATCAGCATGGGAAGGGCTGCTTTTTAAAATAAAACAACACAAGCCTCAAACCCAAGAACACCCACCCCTCCGTCCCCCTCAGACTGCCACACTCACAGCAGCTTGGCACTCGAAGGCAGCAGGCTCGCGCAGCCTGGGAGCCTGTGTGCAGGGGGTGTGCTTGCAGACAATCTGCTCTTGCCCAGGCCAGGAGCTGAGGGGCCTCCCTCCTACTGGGGATCCTCGAAGAGGCTAAACAATACTGACTGTCCTAACAGCCCCTGGAAACTGAGAGCGCTCTGCTCCTCCCAGGACCGAACCTCCAGCTCCTCCCTGCATCTCCCCTCAGCTGCTCTGCAACATCTCACTTCCCTGCAGCAGGGACTCCGATCTCTTGGCCCTGTTACTTCAACACCCTAGTGCCAGTAACACCTGGATGAGTGTGACCTTCTCCCATGGGATACAACACAATCTGGGGACTCAGGGGTCAGGACTCGCACATCTGCAGACTTCCACTGGGAAGCCACAAGGCAGTACGGGGCTTCCTCTGCTGCCAGAGCATTTTAGGCCCCCAGAGATGCCTTGCCCCATGAAGGAGGCGCAGGGTGTTTTTGCATTTCTAATGATTCCAGGGATACATGGAAAATGCATGACATAATACCTCAGCCCCAGAATTTCCACTCCTCCCCAGCCACGAGGCACAAACAAGGCCAAGTGCTCTTGTCGCCGGAAGCACAGAGCTGAGCTGCATCACAGATCCCAGTCCACTACTGTCCTGGGGAATGAGGCAATGAAGCACTGCAGGATCAGGCCCCATGCTCTCCCTGCCAGGGGACCATGAGCACAACGTGCATGGACTGGCTGGGCAGCAGCAAGAAGGGCTTGGGGGCACTCAATGGGAATCACTGGACACCACCCTCTCACACACTTCTGGACACAGCTGGGGGCCGGCAACCCCTTGTTACACAGCATGCTCCTCCTCATCCCTGGGGTGACCCAGCACAGCTGTCACCAGCAGGGCTCCTCCAGTACAGCTGATGTTGCCAACAGGGACTAACCATGAAGGAAGGAGGTACCAAAGACGCCTTGGTTGGAGTTCCTGCAGTCCTGGGCCCCTGGCTGTGCAGCTCAGCCCCAGCTGCTTCCCAGGTGTCCATTTATAGCCCTTCCTCACCTGTGGGCATAGGGAAGGGGAGCTCAGGTGGAGTCACCATAGGCCCGCTAGTCCCCTGCATCTTATCACTCTGATCCCATGCCCAAGAGAACTAGCTGGACCTTGCAACCGTGTCCTTCTGATTGCCACAGTGCGCCTGCCCATGCCATATGCCTGCTGCACTCTGGGTGGGACAGCCAATGTATCCCAGAGCATGTCCTTAGAGTTGAAGGGCCAGGCCCTCAGTGGATGTAAATCAAGAGACCTCTACTGCAGTCAGTGGGGCTCTGCTGATTTCTGGGGACATGGCCAGAGCTCTGGACCCTTGTAGGAACAGGCACCAGGCATTCCCATGTGCTCCTTTCTCCCCTTCACCATAGTGGAGGGAGCCAACACAAAGCCAGACTACCAGATGCCTCCCAGCACGCCAGTGGCCCTCTGCCCTCTCTCCCCTGTCCTTTGTTACACTGCCCTTCAGGCTCCCACAGCCCCACAGCTTAGCAGTGTGGGTTGGGTGTCGGGGCCAGATCTAGAACCATTATAGTTTCCGAAACCAGGATTAAATGTGTTGTTCCCTAAGTGCCTGGCCTGCCAGACAAACATCCCTTTCAGAAAAAACCCCAGCAGCCTGCATTCACCTCAGATGTGCTGCACTTCCAGCAAGACACCAGCAACGTTCCGTCTAAGCTGCGCGGCACGCGTGGCCACGCAGGCACGCTCGTGCCATGCTGCCAGGTGCGCCTGTGCGGCCACGCACACCACACAGCTTAGAGGGAACGCTGGGCACCAGGACTGCAAAGGATGCTGACACTTTGCATCTTGATGGCTTTAGAGGCCACCAGATGCTAAACAATACTAGCCACAGACCCCATCATCCATCAGAAATGCACAGGGGAAGGCTACTGAGGTCTTCCATGCATTCACATTACCTCTCTTGGTATAAACATGACCATTTGGCTTAGGTCAGACTAG
>NW_005842390.1:118038-135399 GCF_000455745.1 Alligator sinensis
ATCTACTTGCTAAAACCCTGATCAGGCCAGAAATGGCTGACTCCAGACTGCCTGCCTCCAGGTGCTGGCAGCCAGCATTGGTACTCACCCTGTGGTGATGTCATCATCCTCCGTCAGGGTCTTCCCCATCAGATCGCTGTCGCTCATGTACCCGGACTTCAGATCCACGTCGTCAGTGTCCAGTGATTCAACAAGCTCCAGCCGGGAGATGTGGCTCAGCTTACTGGGGCTGCGCATGGGCATGGTGTGGGAGTAGTGTGCACGCTCCCCATGCATGTACCAACTGGGGGTGCCCTCTGAGCGGCAGCTCCCACCCACAGAGGGTGCATCTCCAGCCTGCAGGCGAGGGCTGGATTGCCCATAGCGCCAGGACAGTGGGGAGGAGCGGTTGGACAGGCTGGACACACTCCTGGGGTTCGCCTCATCACTGTCATAGCAGGTCATTTCCAGGGAGCTGCAGGGAAGACAGAGGAGAGATTAGGGGCATGTGGCCCAAGGACAGTAAATGCAAGGCAGCAGTCCCAGCCCTGGGTCCCATGTTGCTATCGTTCAGGCACCAGAGGCCGCAGGTGCTCTGCATTTTGAAGATAAGACTGCTTGGCTTTGGGATTTCTGGCCCAAGGCCACACAGCAAGTTTGGGGCAGAGCCATGATGGTGAACTACTAATCTAGAGGGCTGGGCCACTGTTTTAACCGTAATCCCTTTCTTCTTCCTATCTGACTCCTTCACTTTATTCCCACCACCCCTGCTGCCCCTTCACCGTCCTCATTTGTGTCACCCCCTCCTTCCAGGGGCTCTGTACAGAACAGGAACAGAGCCATCCACTCTGCTCCCAGGCCTATCCCAGGATCTACTGTGCCAAAGAGCAGTGCTGCAGCAGCAGCAGGGACATGGCTCCCAAGGAGGGGCTGCATGCATTTTCTGTGCACTCAGCGCATTTTGTCCCTGTGACCCTTGCCTGCATTTGCTTACAGGGGAGTCAGACCTGGGGAGCTGCAGGGAAGCGTAAGCATGGGCCTGGAAGAGCATAGCTGCCCCACAGAGAAAGTGGGAGCAGCATCCTGGTCCTACTCACACTCCCATTCCAAGCCCTTCCCTTCACCTTCTGTAAAGTAGCCACTAGATGTGAAATGCAAAGCAGTCACGGAAAGCAGGGGGTTGGGAGATCTGGCTAGAGGCAGAGCAGGGTGGGGCAGGGCTGGGCACAGCAGCCCAGCGGAGATGGTTTTGATCATTGTGTTGAAACACAAGAGCTGTCTTGTTAAGCTGGAATTAAACGTAGGCTTTGGAGCCCTGCATGTCAGGCTCAAAGCCGCCAACAGCTCCTGAGCCATCCGCCAGGGGGCAATTTCTCTGGACATCACACATTTCCCCAGGAAGAGCTTCATGAAACCTGGCATCAGTAAGCTACCCCGACCTGGGGATGCAGACAGAGCCACAGCCCAAGCTGGTAACCTGCACGCTTACGTCCCACTGCCTCTGTTTGGGCCTGATCATCCTGATCATGGGGAGACTGTAGGCTTGCAAATAGGCTGCCCCATTGTTACAATACCTGAACCTGGGAGCATGGCAGAGAGGACAAGGAGGAGAGAGTGCAGCTGGGATGGAGGGCAGCAGAAGGGCTCTGCATGGAGACCCCAAGGCAGGGGTAGCAGAGGCTGCAAGTTGGGACTGTGCTCCAGTCTCACCCTCTCCCATCCCCCTTTTTAGACCCAGGAATCACCTGGAGGATCCCAGATGCCTCACCCAGACACCTGCAGGCAGGGGATACACACCCAGTATTGACCCAGACATGAGTTTCATTGTCTGCTTTGCTGACTCATCAGAGCACAAAAGGAAATGGACAAAAGGGAGATCATCTCGAAATCCAGAGGCATTCATAAGGCTGGGGTGACCTCAGCCAGGATTTGATATGCACACTCGATGCAGAGAGTTCCTCTCTGCACACCTCTTCTGTGCATGCAAACCTTGCATGCATTCAGCTCCCCTTTGCTGTGTGCCTGGTTCATCCAGTCTCCATGCCTGTTCCCTGACCTCATAGGTCTGGTGTGGGAGGCATGTGAATGCCTGGAGTGGCTCAGCCTGCTCCCACTGGGTTTCTGTATACTTGGGCCACGATCTCACAAACTCTGTTGCAGCCAGTCCCTTGTAGGTTGGTCTCACTTGCCCAACCGCAAGTGCTGGCATCTTCACAGCCAGTCTGCCATAAGGAATACATGCGCCCAGACCTGCAGGGAGCTGTTGCTCTGGAACTGCAAGCCAAACATTAAGCAAAGCAGACAGGCTGGAGGGGAGCCCTGCCCTTGCTTGCTGGGTCCCCTCCTGCCGTGACTCATCATGGGTGGAGCTCAGTTGGCAGCACTCACCCTCCCGGAGTGTGGTCTCCGTGATGTGCTGCAATGCTGGACAGGCCCAGACCCAGGCACCCCTGAGGAGTTAGGGCATGGGAGGGCACTGCCCTGTGCCCAGTAGGCAATAGCGTCACTGTGGCATTCAGATATGCTCTCTCTCCAGGGATTATCTAGGCTGATGCACATGCAAATCACTACAGAAGCCTGGCCAGGGCACTGGCACCTCTCTGTGCCTCTGGGCACCACTGCAGGGTTCTCAGCATTTCCCTGGGGTTTTCACATTTCCTGAGGGCCAGGGCAGGATTGGCAGAGATGCTTAAGGGAGCTGCCCCATGGAAAGAGTAGCCCCTTCGGCAAGCCCAGGGAGACTTCAGGAGCCTGAGCATGTGCCAGCTGCCTGACAACAGGGTACAGGACACTCCCAAGGCCCTGCAGAAGGTACCTTGGGTGCAGTTCTCCTCTCATCTACACACATGGCACAAGGAAGGCAGGGTCCCCCAGGCAGGCATGTCTCAGTGAAGGCCTCACACAGCTAGACCAAGCCCTGATCCTGCTCTCAGACAGCCCATGTAGAGCCCAGAGTGCTGCAGTCACATGGACAGGCTGGGATGCCTTGCTCCTCAAGCAGGATGGCACATTCATCGCCAGCCACAACATCCAGTAATGGGTGCAGTGAATGCCTGGCAGCACCTAGTGCTGGGAGCCAGGCTTGGAAGGTGCACTGAGACCCACATGTAACCCAGCTCCTTGGCCAAGCACAGGGGAAAGAGAGAAGCTCTGGACATGGTCTTCTCAGGCATCTCCGCATTAATTCCCATGGTTATCAAATGCCAGTGCCAGTGGGCCAAAGCTCTGAGCTGCTCTGGGCACAATTCTGAACAGCTTTTGTGTGTGTAGCACTGAGGAGCCCCAGCCAGGACCTGGAGCCCATGGTGTGAGGGCCTGTGCAGCTCCTGGCTCTGGCCCCAAGGTGTTGACAGGCTAAGACAAGAGACCACAGGTGAGGACACAATGCCATGGCAGGTGGTGGCTAGGATTTTGAGCCATGCAAGGGCAGGTGTTCCCTGATGTCACCCCAAGACTGCTCCTGGGGAGCACCTGTAATGCAAACCTGTGACAGCAATGTAACACACACATGCAGGGCACATGTCACCTGCCCACTAATGGCAGGTCCACTCATTGGATTACAATCTACTACTGCCAGCATCTAATAGAATTACTCCTTCAGCTGAAGCAGTTGAGATCCCAGCCACAGACTCATGTCCAAACCCTGCTCTTGACCCAGGATGGGGCTGCTGTAGAGGTGAAGGGAGCTCCATGAGAGGACCTAGCTTGATACAGCAGCCCTGGGCAGGGGTCTCTGGCCTATGCTGTGCAGGGGATCAGACTGGGTGGTCGCAGTCCTAATATCTTAGATTGATCTGAACTCCAAGCTTGCCTTCAGTGGCCATCCACACCCACCCCCAGGTTCCTCAGTGCAGACTGCCACAGAATGCTCTGGGAGGAAAGGGCAGTTCAGCACCTGTCCTGGGAGGCTCTGGCCGGCAGCAGATTTAGTGACCTACAGGAAGTGGGATCGATTCACTAGTGCCTGGCAGCAGTGCAGCACCTTCCCCTCAGCTGTCTCACCCTTCCCGAGGCCTGCTTGCTCTCTTCTCCCTGTGTGGCAGAGGGGCCACTGGGGCATGGCCCTGCAGTGGCAGCACTGAGTGACAGATGGTCAGTCCTGTGCTGTGCTGAGCTGAGCTTGCAAGAGGTTTTGGCAGGTAGGTAATCCTCCACCTACCTATCCCTCATACTGCTGCTCTGAGGCTGGGCTGGGTTAGGCTGAGAGCCTGTCAGAGGCCTCCAAGCCATCACAGCAGGAGGCTTGAGCTGAACTCCCACCTGCCAAAATACCTGGGGGGCTGTCCGTGTGCTGCAGGGGGTGGGGAGCCTGGCCACTGGCATCCCTGCCCCAGCCAGCCCTTGGCTCCCTGCTCTCTGTGATCCAGCTGTCTGCCTGGCCCAATTATTGGTTTCTCTGGCACTGCCGCTGACTCCATGCACTCATTGCTGGCACTGAGCTCACCCTATCCTTATCCATGCTCTCACCCCTCCCACCCAGTGGGACTGGCCCCCTTGCTGGTGGTGTGCTCTGCCTTGTCCCACCCTCTCAGGCTGGCTGAACACCTCCAAGTGTCTGTGGCTTCCCCCTGAGCAGATCCCCACCCCCAGCACTGAGGCCAGGAGAAGCTGCTGTCACTGCATTAGCTCATCTGGGCCACAGAGCCCGGGAGGGGAAAATGTTACTCAAGACAGACAGGGCTGCCAGCTCCCGGCTCAGAGCAGAGAAGTGAGCGAGGGGCACCTGCTGGAGCTGCTCTGCTCTGCTGCTGCTGCTGCAGGTCTGGAGCTCTGTCTGAGGAGACAGCCTGGAAGCTTCAGGCCCCGCTGGCTCCAGGGGAGCCACTCCACAAGGGCCATAGCCTGCCGCTGCCAGGTAGAGTGGGGGTGCCTAGCATCTGGCAGCATGGGAGACGGGCTGCACACTTCACACTAGGGAAAGTGGTCTAGCCACTCCCAGGAGTTCAGAAGGGCTCTTGGGAGCAGATATGTCTATGGCCAACTCCAGATAGTCCATGGGGGGAGTTATAGCTAGGGAAGCCCCTATTTCCATCCCACACTACCAGCTGGTTTGATAGACCATAGGGGATCAGGAATGCTTCTCCTTCTGGGACAAGGGCAGGGCAGGGAGCCCCTGAACAGCTCACTACTGAAGCAGACCCCGACAGAGGGGTTTGGGAAGGGAGGTGCAGAAGCCACAGGGCCTGATGTGCTGCTGTGACGGCAGCCCCATTGGCATCACAAGGAGAGGATGAGTTAGGTGTCTCTGGGAGCTGTTCTCTCCCCGAAGACAGCTCTGGGTACTGATGGCAGCTGCTGGCCTCTGCTCCCCACTCTCCAAGGAATGGTCCCTGACAGAGGGGATGGAGCTGAGACCTTACTACACCCAAAGCCAAGACCATGCCTGCACTCCCGGCGGGGCTGCAGCTGTGGGTTGGGCCCAGCAGGCCATGGTGCTTGCTGGGCTGTGCTTGCCTGCCCCAGCAGGTAGGGCAGTACAGACACTCCTGCAGGCCTCCTGTTACGCCAGGGAGCTATTTTGTGCCCTCTGGCACCACCAGGTAGGTGCAGGACCCATAGGGGCCGCGAGCGAGCTTCTGGGGATGCCCCCGTGGCTGAGCCTGGGTTCCCACAGGGCAAGCATCAGTGATACTGGTGCTGGAGTAGGGCTGTTCAGTGGAGACCCGAAGCAGGGTCCCCTACTCTAGTGCCCCCCCCCCGGGGGATGTCCTTACCTGCAGCTGTCACTGCTGAGGAGTTGCCTTGCTCCACCTGGCCTGACACCACCCCCTGGTGGACACCTCCCTCATTGCAGGCTGGCTGCTTGCAGGCACAGAAGGGGCATCTTCTTCCTCCCTTGTGGCTCTGCAGCACAGGGGGCAGGCAGGACTGCCTCAGTGCTCCTGAGCTCAGCCAGCGGGGCAGCAGCAGGCCAGCAGGCCACAGGCCGTGGCCAGGATTCATCCATGTGAGCAATGCCTGTTCACAGCCCAGCATGGCGGGAGAGGACCTGCCAGGCCTGCAGCTCCACAGGTATGAGTGCAGGGCCTTGCCGACAGTGTTGTCCTGGGATCAGGGCATGGGGTTTGTGCAGGGACAGCTGGATTCTACCCCAGTGCTGCTGCTAGCCTGCTGCATGGCCTTGGCCTAGCCAGTCCCCACCGTGCCTTGGTTGCCCCTTGCACTGCATGCCTGGTTAGGCTGTGAGCTCCTCCAGGCATGGAGCATCTTTGGCCTTGCCTGGATCCATGTTTGCTCTGCTTTAACTAAAAGGGCTTGGAAAGCCTTTCTAGGTGCTGAGGTGATGCTTTATCGACAGCACAAACCTGATGCTGGTCCTGTGGGGATGCTCTGATCTGGGGGCAAAAGCAGTTCTTTGCAGCATAGCTGAGAGCAGCTAGGAACACATTTACGTTAAACTGGAATGCCTGACTCTGGTATTGACGCCAGAGTGTCGGCCCAGGGGTTCTCTCAGCCAGCCGCATTGAACCCCCCTCATGTCTGCGTGGGGACAGGGCCTCTGGGAGCCTGTTCATGGCCACAGCAGGTTGAGACAAGCAATGCAGCACACCTTCCGCCAGCCAAGGGCCTGCTGCATCTCACCAGGCATCGTGCGGCTGCGCTGACTGGGACCTTTGGGTGCTATTGTGGCTCCTCTTATCATGCAACATGACTCAGACTTTCTTGTGACTGGTGCAAGGGGCAGAAATCAGAGAGAAAGCAAAGCAGGAGAGATTAGCTGGACATCTGGGGGGATTAGGAGTGTAGGGGAGGGATGGCATCTTGCTGAGTCAGAGGAGCAGAGCTCGCTGTGCCATGCTGAGAAGCCTCCGAGCCTCAGGGCACAGTCAGTCCCTGAGTATAGGGGGAGCACGGCTGCCCACAAAGGTACAGAGACACCTCCCCTGGCCCCACAGCCCAGCCAGCAGAGGATTTGCTTTTGGGGAATAGATGAATCCCATGAGCCTGGCAGGGTAAGGGGAGAAGTGGGGGATGGGGCTCACCTGTGAGACACCTGGGAGCCTCTCAGGCTGGACATGGTCTCCTCCAGGTTCTGCCGAAGGTCCAGCACATTCTGCACCGTTCTCTTCCTCTGGGACTCAGGGTCTGTGAAGAGAGGGAAGGACAGGCTTGAGAGACAACCAGAGGAAGGAGCAGCACAGACCCCTGCTCCCACCTGCCCACATTGGGTAGTCAAATGCCAACTCCCTGTGCTAGCTGCCCATGACAGAGCTCTTTGTTGTGCGACATACCCAGTCCTCCACCTTGTGCCAACCTTGTGCCTACATGCCCCCTTCCCCATGCCCCGATGTGCCTTCCCCATGTAGCCCCTTCTGTGCACTACTCATCTGGACAGCCCCCTGCTGTTTTGCACTCATGGAAGGACTGGCTCCTTGCTGTGCTCCTATGGAAGCAGAGGCCCTTGCCATAACCCGTCCCAGCCCTTGCAGACAGGATGCAAGCACAGCCATCCTGTCTTGTGCTGGCCTGTGCTGAGTGGAGTTGGTGTGTAGCTCCTTGGGCATCTGGACACACCCTGCCCTGGGCGGGTTGTTGCTAAGGTCCCCAAGGTGGTATGGATAGGAAAAGCCCAAGGCCAAAACTAGTGAGGCCTGTCTGCCTTCCCACTTCTACCTGGGGATGGGGAAAGCAGAGGGGCAACCCTGGCCTGGGAGCTCTCTAGACCCAGCAGCCTTTCAGGCCTTGCTGAATGCAAACTGCTAGTCCCAGGCTGGTGAACATTGCACCAACTCCTACCTCGCTGCCTGCAATAAGAAGGTGTCATGTCACTGAACAGACAGCCACCAGCCAGGCTGCAAAGGTCCCTCTTTATGATCACACAGAGCATCCCATCCCGAAGCTGCTGGACACGGACAGACCCTGGTCTGCTGACAGGGGAGGCTGTGCAGTCTCATGCTGCCCCTAAGGGCCCCACTGAGTCCTGAGGAAATGCCCACCATCCTCAGTTAACATGTGGTCCAGATCCTGTGTCACGACAGGCCAGGTTGCCCCAGGCTCAGAGCCCAGGTACCCCTTCTGTCCCAAGCAGCTCAGTGCCAGGTTCCCACTGTCACTTGTAGGCTCCCAACCAGGGACACTCAGTATCAGAGCCCGGACCCCTCTCCACTGAACCAGGGGAGTTACTACAGCTGGAGACAGCAATAGCAGGCTACTCTGCACAGGAGACAATCCAGCGGCGCGGGACATGCAGGATGCTGCAGCACCCAGCTGTGTCAGTGGCTGTGCAGAGAGAGAGGCAGAAAAGCAGCAAGAACAAATTCCACCCCTGCGGGCAGTGACATGGGGCTGCACAGCCTGCAGGATGAGGCTCAGAAGCCCCAGCAGGGCCACCCAACTGCTAGGTGCTGCTAGGTCCTAAACTGGGGCCACAAGGGCAATTTCAGCCCTTCCCCACCCAGCTAGCACAGGAGGGGACCTGCACAGCAGGGGTGGCAGGGTGTCACAAGTTCAGCAAGATGGCTTATTTCTTGGTTCTGCTGGAAAAGATGACTGTGGGGGCAGAGCAGGGCAGCCACTGCAGCTCACTGGTGTCCCAGGCTAGGCCCTACCAGAAAGCTCACTGCCTCTCACTTGGCACTGGCACTCACCTGCCCAGGCAGCAGCCTCTATCCTTCCAGAGGTCCAGCTCCTCCTGGCAGAGGGGAGCCACTCGCTCTCTGCCCCACTCCACTCTGACTGCAGCTCTGCTTCGCCAGCAAGCATCACTCAGTGCCACAGCCCTGCCAATGAGTGCAAGGGGCACCAACTAAGGGAGGGGTCATTGCTGCAGCAGCCGCCAAGGAAATGATGGGGAGGCAGCCAATGGGTGTGAGCCGTGACAGCTGGTATGCACAGCGGCAGGTACACACAATTCAAGGGATTTGGGAGCCTGCCATTGCATGCAGGAATTCAGAGTGCTGGCACTGCCCGGAGCCCCCCTGCATACCTACAGGAGCGGAGATGCCTGACCACATCTCTGCTCTGAAAGATCGCAAGGACCAGGCACGTGCTGGTCATGTCCCCCTGCTGTGAACCAGGGGAAACCCTCTGCGGGGTCAGCAAAGCCATCCTGGGTAAATCAGCTGGTTTGCTGCAACAGGGTTTGGCACGGTCATCGTTAACAGGTCCTGGCAGGGCTGCCATGAGCCTAGAGGAAAGGGTGTTCTTGCTTCAGAACCACCTTGGCTCTAAAGCCAGGATCCAGGGCCTGGCTACACTATGGAATCAGGGCCACATCATCCCATGACAGGTCTATAAAATACTGACGTGCAATCAAGACCCAGACATCACTGGCCAAGGTGTGCTAAGTGTGTATGTCAGAGCAGTGTTTGGTCCTCACAGGAAAACCCTCTGGGCTGGACTTACCCACAGAGGGGCAGCATGGACAGGGGCTCCCTGAGACCACTGCCAGGAGCTCTATGCCCTTCCCCTCTACTGGACAAGGCAGTCTAGGTCATGCACTGGGCTTTGCATTAGACGCAACAACATCTGTCTTTATTAGGCATCCATATGCCTCAGCTCTGACCTGACTCCAGAGATCAGCTCCAGCAACTGCTCATGCGCGGCACCATTGGGCAGCTGCATACTTTGGGGCAGCACTGCCCTGGGATCCTTTCCCTAATGAGTCAGGTAACATTAGACCTTGAAGCTGCCTCCCTACAGACTGCTGGGACTTTCCATTCCCCAGGGACATTGCCAGGCCCTCTGTCCTGGGCACAGCCTGGCTGGTCTGCCTGTCCGACAGACCATGGCTGGGCCTGGCCCATCCCTTGCAGGGTCATACCGCACTCCCAGCTGTGCCCCTCAGCAAGTGCTCAGCACAGGCAGATGTGGCGCCTGCAGTGTGCCTCATTCTCAAAGAAAGCATGTGCCACCCCCAACCCCCAGAGCTTAAACAGCCATGATGCCAGCCCTTTGATCCACAATTTCCAGCCTTTTCAGTTGGGGCTGCTTTTTTCTCATTCAAATGCAGCTACAATTTGTAGGGCGGGGTGGTGGGAGGATATAATTTTGGCTTCTTTTAATGTAATGTGGCAACCAACACTTCTGCAGTTGCCATGGCAGTGCACAGGCGCCGCATGTAAACAGCAGTACCCAGAATGCAATGAAGCAGCTACACTGGGAGGCGGACGGGGTCCCTCACACCCAGTCTCCACTACTAAATAATCCTGGAGATGCCAAGGGAGCAGCAGCACACACAGAGGAATCCATGTGCAACCCACGCCCCTGCAAAAGTACACCAAAAAATACGCATGCACCATTGAAACAAAGCTTGCAGACAGCAACACACCCCCACAAGGAAACACAAAGAGATGCACAAGCAGCCAGCACAAGGCACACGGAGAGGAACACCCAGCCAGCCACATACACGCGTGGAGAGATGCACACACTGCTCCCTTACCAAATCTGCAGAGTGATTCTCACACTGCTGGTACCCAAAACATCCTCCTCACCAAAGAACCCATGGACTGCATTTCTTCCTATGTGACAGTGTCTCATTGAAAGCTGATGTTCAGCTCATATTTCCACCATGGCCTGTAAATCCCATGCTGACTCACTGCTTTTCCCTCTGCCTTCCCACAGGTCTTACAAGCAGGAGTAAGATCTGTGGATCCTAGTTGGTGCCCTGAGTTTGGCTGCACTGAAATGGCTGCTTCTGGGTTTAGCCCAGGCTGCCAGGCAATCCAAAGCTCTTTGGAGGCTGAAACGTCCTTGTCATTAGTTCCCATTCTTTGATTTTTGTCTCATTTGCAAGATTTCCCAGCACTGATTTTCTGCTCCCTCCCAGAGCGCTGACAAAGATATTGGCAAGCTGGCGTTTCATTTTCATCAGCCCCGCTAGGTTAATTCACCAAAAAAATGACTTGACACCCTGTGCTGGAATTTAGCAGTGGGAGTTACAGTCCGGGCAGGACTCCAGGCTGTTGCCTGAACTGCTAAAATCCAGCTGAAAGATGTGAACCCACGGTCTGACCATGCTGGGCGGTAAGATGAGATGCTGCCATGTGCTAAGAGGCTGGTGGAGGCACAGCGGTGGCCTTTAACAGGTGTTCAACTGGGTGAGTTAAAACCTAGTTCAAGCAGGGCTTAAAACAAAGCTAATGATAGGACCTGCCTCCCAGGGTCTGGTCTGTAGCAGCCTAAGAAGGACAGCGCAGAATCCAGTCCCCTGAGCCCTCCCCACTGTGGACCGGGAGCACCAAGCTCCCCTGAGCCACCTGGGGTCTCCCTTAAACCCTTTCGGATAAGGGGGAAGGTGTGCAAGAAACAGGGACGCTTCAGAGGGAAACTGTGGGTACCAGTAGCTGTGTGCATCTATTACAGCCCTGTCAGCCCTCCATAAATACGGTTTAATAATTAACTGGTAATTAAATCCCATGCACTAAGTGTCTGAATAAATCTTAATTATGGCCCATGCATATTTAAGGACCTTAATCAACAGCGCTGCTAGGCAGAAAGGGGCCTGACTCAACCCTGCCCCGCAGACCACTGCCGGGGGAGGTGAGATCTGTCACCTGGATCCCTGCTGAGAAAAGGGATAAACAGTGATAAAAAAGCTGCGATTAAGGAGCCTCAGCAGAGCTGTGTGTGTGTGCAGGGGGTCCAGGCCTGGGACAGGAGGGTCAGGGGTTAGGAGAGGAAGGGTTAGCACAGCTGTGTGTGTAAGTGTGACAGTGGGTCCCTGGGCTGCAGGTCAGGGCTAAGGGGCATTGTCTGAGTGGGATGTGGGGAGCCTTGGCCTGGAGTAGCTGAGGGCTGTGGGGCAGGACTAAGGGGAAGCAGCAGAGCTGGGCAAAGGTGCTTGCATGGCACTTTACAGTATGTGGCCAGATGTACAGAGAAGCACTTCCAGAGGCGAGGGGATGGGAGGCTGCCAGGAGCTGAAGCCATTCCCTGGGGCTGGTGGACAGGATGGTAAAGCCATTAGGAAGGGCGGAGGCCTGAGCCAGCCTGCTCCTGGCACCTCTGGCTGCCATTCCCCTCCCCACCTTGGACAGCCCTGGCCCAGACACATCTGCTGCTCTCCGCATCATGCCACAAGATGGCGCTGGCAGACCTCGCCGGGTATTGCTGCAAGGCCCCCATGGAGCTGCGGAGCAGAACACCTCTGTCCAGTCTGGAGAGGCTTTGGGATCTGGAGGGGGGCTGGTTAGTGCTTCACTGGGAAAGCATCTGCTGTGGCTGCTGTATCCAGTTCAGCCCTGCCACCCCGTTCCCCTGCACCTGCAAATCGGGTTATGCCAGGTCCAGGTCCTGTGTGTCACCTGCCCAGCATCTCCTGTTTCTGCACATGCCTCTTGCAAGCATGCAGTCCTTGCGCTGAGGGTCTCACCTGGCCTGCTGCACAGGGCTCCTGCTCTTCTCAGTGCTTCTTCACCAGCCCCCCTCTGCATGGACCCAGGCTTGGTTCTGGGGCCCTCAGCACAAGACACCCTGCATCACACCACCCCAGGAAGCCTGAGGGCCATACTGCGAAGAGGTGGCAGAGCCTCCTGACAAAAGGCATGAGCTGACGTTGTGGCAGAAATCCAATCAGAACTCTTGGTAGAGGTGATATCTTTTATTAGACCAAGTGGATATTTGCAAAAAAAAGTCTTTATTTGCAAGCTTTCAGGCACATGCATCCTCCTTCAGGCATAGGAGAGTGCAAAAATTGTAAGATTTCTCCCAGGTGGAAATGAAAATTCATATTTCACAGGAGATATGAAAGATGATGTAAAATGTCCTGGTTGGAAAAGTTCATTTTGTGCAAATTAGGCTCAGATAAAAGTTAGAGCAGTCTATTTACTTCAAAGTTGTCTGATGGCAAGCAGGACGTTGAATTATACTTCCTTCTGGTTCTGATGTTTCATATTTCACAGGAGGATGGGTGGTGGAAGTCCCTCCTGGGCAAGGAATTTGCATACTCAAAGAGCCCAGAGCTGCCTCAACACAAGATAAATTCCTTGCCCAGGAGAGCCTTCCACCACCTGTCCCCCTGTGAAATACGAAACATCGCACAATACATCTTGGTTGTCATCAGACAACTCTGAGGTAAACAGACTGCTCTAACTTTTATCTGAGCCTAATTTGCACAAAATGAACTTTTCCAACCAGGACATTTTACATCATCTTTCATTTCTCCTGTGAAATATGAATTTTCCACCTGGGAGAAATCTTACAATCTTTGCACTCTCCCATGCCTGAAGAAGGGTGTGTGCGCTTGAAAGCTTGCAAATAAAGATTTTTTTTTTTGCAAATATCTAGTTGGTCTAATAAAAGATATCACCTCTACCAAGACTTCTGATTCCTTTTGCCTGTAGACCAGCACAGCTATAAACTGTATCCCTGGCAGAAATCCACATACCAAAGGGCCCTTCTGACAAGCTGATCAGCATCCACCCTTGAGAAGATGCTCTGGAAGCTGCTGTAGAGGAGCTGGCAGTGAGGGGAGGGCTACAGTGCTCTGCCCCTCAGAGCCAAGCAGGCCCCACCCATGGGAGCAGCCTCGGCTGGCACTGCTTGTACATGACACAAGCAGCAGAAATCCTGGGCTTGTGCCGGGGAGGCTGGGGCCTGCTCCGGGACACGTGGTCCTGCCCTTCCCAGGGTGGGAAGCAGAGCCACTGGGGGCAGCATGCTCCATGCTTTGCACAGGCAGCACTTTTATTTTTTGCAAAAATATTTATTTCTGTGTGTCTCTCTCTCTCTATATATATAACTCCACCTCCAACACTCTGCCAAGTGGCCCCTGTGGTTCACTTGGCAACTCAACGCACATTAAAACCCTGTTACACAGTTTGCACCTTGCAACCGCGTGCCCATCTTTATACCTGTACCCCCACCCACTGCCCTTCTCAGAGGGTCTACTGAAAAAGTCTATGCCAGACCCCTCTCCACCAAATGAGGTCTGCCATTTCTTTCCTGTTGTGCTCTGCATAGGCAGCAAGGAAGGAGGCAGGCGCAAAAGCTGACCTTTCCCAGCCATACCTGGGAAGCTGCTGGAGCCCCAGCCTTCGGGCTCCTGCCAGGCAGAGCGCAGCAGCCAGCCCCACACACCTGGTGGGCCTCTCACCATCCAGCACTCCTTGCTGGCATCTCCCAAATGCCAATCACTCCATGCTCCAGCTAATGACCTAGACCCCCTCCCCCCCTTTATTTAAAGTGGTTTCCATCAGAAACAATGCCCAGGCACTTCGCACTGACACCTCGCAGGCTCCCAGGCAGTGGGTTGCTACAGCAACCACACATGCAGATGAGTAGTGGGAGCTGTGCTGAGCAGGTGTCACCTGCCCTCATCTGGAAACCCAGCTGCACCCTCATGGGTGAGCTACAGCACCCTGCGCCCAAATCCAGGCAAACCCAGCCTGCCCAGAGCCATCCCGCGCAGGGTCAAATAACATGCCACAGGCTGGTGTAAATTTAGAGACAAGAGGAACTGTAATAGCCTGACAGACAGACAGAGGTGGGTTTGGTGGGTGTACAGCTTCTGTAAGAGAGACTGTCTTAGTGATGCTCTGAGCTGCAGTGTGCCAGTACCTGATGTGTAGGCTCCTTCAAGTAGCTTGGCCAACACAGCATGGTCCTGATGTTCACCCCTTTAGCGCTGCTATCCCAGCCTGGGCTCTCCCTACAAAGCTCCACTGCTGCCCTTTCCTGCCAACCTGCCACCCCCTGCTAATCTAGCCCTGGGCCTTCACAGCTCTCCAAAGCAGTCACCCAGTCCCAGCCTGATCCACAAGTCTGCCAATGCACCTATGTGCCCCCTCCAACTCCCCTGTTCTGGGTGCCTACCCCCACACAGCTCTCCCCATCCTGACCTATGACCCCGTTGTTATCTCAGTCCTGGGTTTTTACATGCCCGTGCAGAGGTCTGGCATCACTTCTCATTTCTGACCCACAGCCCCTGCTCCCTGTGCCTTGATGCTTTAACACCTTCCCAAGAAGCACAACCAACAGAGAAAGGCCTTGAACGGGCGAGATGATACAATGACAACGCATGGAGGGTCAGGTGGGGGGAGCCCCAAGCCTTTTCTGGCATAACACAAGGCCTCCTCCACAGCAGGCAGGTAGGAAAGCAACCCCTTGAGCTACTAACACTCCTTTTGCAAGCATGGTGGTAACAGAGATCCCTGCTCCTAAAGCGCCTCTGAACTGCTGGTGCGGTGGGCAATGTAGTGACAGTCGCCAGCATCTATCCCAGCCATGAGAGGGGTTTGTTCTCATGCTGAAGGACTATCTTACAGATAAGTCACAAGCCAGGATGCAGGGCACCTGGGGTCCCTTCCCTGCCCTGACACAAGCCCCTACCCTGCGTGACTCTGGGCAGGGTGCTCAGCCTCGCTGTAACAGCTCCTCAGCTGCCAAATGGGACCATTTGCCTTCCTTTGCCTGTCAGCGCTCTTCTAGGGGCTGTCTATCACCATGTACTTGTACAGCACCTAGTGCAGTGGGGCCCTGGTTTGGGTTACAAAGAACAATCACACCCCTTTCTGCTGGCTCTGCTGTGTCAGGACTGGGGCCCTCAGGGGCACTGCATTAGCTAGAGAGGTAGGAGCTCTGTTGGGGAGGGAAGTCAGGGGGAATCAGCCGTGCTGTGTGGCTTGGGGATGAGCACTGTGGGTAGGCAGCAGCAGGGACAGTTTTTTCGGATGGAAAACCCGGGTGGGGGGGTCAGTGAGACTTGCCAGGCTGGGTGTGGGAATGGAGGCTGTGTGTGCTGGGCTCCGGTGCTGATTGATTCGGCAAGTCCCATGCTGCCAGTTGCTGCACAGCTGCTCAGAGCCAAGATCCCCAGCGCTCAGGGGCAGTGCTGGGCCAGACTCTGCAGCCCCTGGGGCATGGTGCTGGGATTGGGTTTCACCCCACCTCCTGCTGCAACACATGCTGCTTAGACGCCAGGCACCCACCCCTGGCAAGGGAGGTGCTGGCTGCTGGGACCCTCCATGCTCTCCCCAGCCCCTCATATAGAAGCCCAGTGGCCAGAGGCAAGGCCTAGCCATGCAAGCAGGAGAAGCCCTGGCTGGCTGACCTGAGGGGCTGTCCAACCCTGACACATTGAGCTCTCTGCCCCTGGGGTCCCGCACATGGGCCCTGGACTCATTTCCTGCTACCAGATGTGTGGGCCCCTCTGCCAGCAGAGCTCTCGGGGCCTGTGTCTAAGAGCACAGTTCTAAGGGTCCAGCAAGGGCATCTGGACTCACTCACAATCCCAACCGGGGCACTCCCCCACCATGGGGCTTCTGCCCAGCTCCCCTGGTGCTGCACACTTCAGCTGTGGGGACACATTTCTGAGGGTCACGGCTGTCACATCATTCAGAGCAGTGGGCACAGAGCTCAGGTCATCCTGCTCCAACCCCTGGCCCTGCCAGTGGATCTCAGGGAGAGCCCCTTCCAGCTCCGGCTATGCCGGCCCTGGATCCAAGTGTCTGGTCCCTGACATTATGGGCACCATTCTAGACTGAATGACCCTGAGCTTGGATTCAGTCAGGACAGCTCCCCAGCCTCCGGCAGGCCTGGAGAGTAGGATAGGGGGGTCATTTCTCAGGGGTTGCTGCCAGCACGCACCATGCATCCTGCATCGGAAAAGTGCATTATGCACATTCCTGCAGGAAATCCATGAAGTTCACAGGCATCAGCTTCCTCAGCCCAGCTGCTGGTTACTGCAAGCTGCCAAGGAAAGCAGCCTTTCCCAGCAGCTGGTCACTGTGCAATTACTGGCCCCTCTGAGCTGAGGGGCACGGAGCTATATAAATCCCTCCCCACCCCCACAAAGAGCATGGACTGCCTGAGTCACCCAGCTGGGAAAAGGAGATAGGGGGTGAACTTGTGCAGATCCAGTCACTTCCCTTGACCCCTGCCCTTTTGCACTGCTTGGTGATTCTTAGTTAATGCCTCAAAGGCCATTTGCACATGCATGTGAGTGTACGTCTTGTGCTCATCACAGCCCATGGGTAGCAGCAGTGCAAGGTGTCTGTGTGGGCGCACACATAAGATTACCATTTCTGGGGCTCTGAGCCTGGATTCTGAAGAGTACCAGTCTTAGTCCAAATCCCAGAGTTTAGCCTGGGGAAAGGGAGGAATGCTGTTCTGAGCTCACCTCTGCAGGCTGTGTGGTGCTGGGGGTTAGCAGAATGCTCTGGCCTCCTTTCCTTTTCCCTGCTACTATGACACATGGACCTGGGGCCATTTCCTGGGCACGAAGAGGCTTCTGCTTGAATCTGAAAACCCAGCTCAGTCATGGGGCCAGCTCTGCTGTGGACCAGGCTGACAGCATCACAGCCTGGGATTGTCACCCTTGCCTCTTCCTTTCTGACTTATTCTGCATTTCTGTTAGTGTGGAGGCTCCTTGCCCTGGGAAACACCCCCTGGGCAACTGACAATGGGCTGTCGCTCTCCTGCCTGCCCAGATTTCCATCACAT
>NW_005842390.1:135430-138228 GCF_000455745.1 Alligator sinensis
TCCCCCAGTCCCGCTCTATGGGACTAGTTTGCAGGGAGAGACAGCACAGCCCCTGCATGATTCATGGGTCTTGGGATGTGGCAGCCAGTCTCTGAGTGCTATGCAGAAAGCCAGGGAGACCTTTGGGCCAGCTGCCAGACCTCCCATGTTCTGGATTATTGGGCTGTTCCACATCCTCCTCTGAATCTCTGTGTTGACATCTACCTGTGCATCCCTAGGTTCACCTCTCTCTCTCTATGGCCCTGGGATTTTTAACTCAGTGACTTGTTATTCTTCTGTTGAAGTGCACTGTTCCTGGATTAAGCTAAGCTCTGGAGGCAGAAAGCATCCGTCACTGTACCAGAGCAGAGTGTGTGGGTTCAGGGGATTTGCTTTTCCCAGTTTGTTTCTTATAACGAAGGAAATATAAGCAGTGAATGCATATGTTACTGGAATTAGATCCTATGGATAAATAACATGCAAGACATTGAGTCCATCTACATGAGCAATTAAGGTGATGTGATAAACTCCAGAGTACTTTGAGCCAGAGTACACTGCTCCTGGGCACAGAGTCTACATGTGTACCAGGGACAGCAGCACTTTGAGCCAGGGCAGAGCAGGCTCAGGCTTGTAGCACATTCAGGAGCTAGACCCCAGGCTTCAGGTGGCAGCGTCAGGTGGCGTAGGGACTGACTGGGGCACAAGGGTACAGAACCTGCGGACCCATGTGGCTAGGTGGCAGGCAGCCCCCAGACTTCAGCACCCCCGTGCCCCAGCCATCCCCTGTCACTGTCTACACGTGCATTTGTCCGCCATAAGATAATACTCTCCCCAATGAAGTTAATTAATTTACTGCATCCTAATACTGGCACACATGTAGATGGTAATGCTTTACTGTGAAGCTAATTAGTCAACTCTGCAGTAAAGCACGTGCAGTAAAGCAAGTCTACTGAACCAGAGGCCAATGCTAGATTTTATCACTGGACTGCAAGGAAGCCCTGCAGGAGTCTCAGTACTCTGGCATTTTCCTGGTCGCTACCTGCCTACAGTTTTTCCCCAGACTAAGTTTTATCTTGAATGGAAGAATTCTTTATCCATCTCCCAGCGCAAACAAGTAGGTAAGAGTTATAAGCCCCATTTCACATGTGAGGAAACTAAAGAAGAACCAAGGAGTCCTGACTCCTGCTCTTGCCTGTTGTAGCCACTGGATTCAATGCCACAGCAATCCCTCTCCTGCAGTTGATACAGTGTCAAGGATGCCTGTCTGCTGGGCTAGTAGCCACTGTTTTGCTTTGAGGCTGCTAGCAGGAGTGGAAGGGGTTAATGAAAAGAGCCAGTAAGCCCCTGCGCATCCCACAGTACCAGTCCTTTGCTCTGAGCCCCGGTGATGGGATCCTTGCATCCATCATCCATCACATGTGGCAGAACGCTGACACCACTCTGCACCCCCATTCCCAGGCCAGCTGCATCCCTGCTTCCCATCACCATGTCTCACTGCCCCTGTCTGAACTCTCAGCATTGTCATGGAAACGCTACAGTACCTTCACTGAGCACAAGGCAAGGAGGTCACGGCAGCATCAGTGTAACCAAGATGCCGATGGATTGGGGTTAGGCATGAGCAGGGTATTGTTTCCTGAGACAAGAAAATCAAGCAGGAGGCAAGAGATAACTGCAGAGGGACAAGGTGGTTAGAGCACAGACCAACTTCATGGCACCGAGAGCTAGTCCAAGACATAGAGGGAGCTAATAGGAGTCTTTGCATGGCCTTCAGCCACCTTTGGATCAAGCCCCAAATACAGGCACAGAACTGGAGTAATCAGGGGGTAGGGCTCCATCCCACTTCCACCCCTGGGTCCCCACTGCATCCCACTATGAAGCTAAGGTAAGGACTTCAGAATAACAGCTCAAGAAATAACAACATAAGAAACCCAGCACAACTCAGGACAGCTCATTTCAAAGCAGCATGCTCATAGCACCATTTACAGCAAGATAGATGCAGGGCCTGCAGGGTGGAATGCAGATATTGGAATGGGTATATGTGCCCATAAGGATTCATGGGTGTTCTTGCATATGACTGCTTGTATGCGTTTGTCATGCGTGTGCCTGTGTTTACATCACATGGGTACTCACAGGTGTGAAGACAAGTGGCATACATGAATGTGTGTGCAGTAGGGCTGTGTGAAGCTTCAGGTGGTGATTCAATTCGGAAGAGATCTGGCCCGATTCGGTTGCCAAATCTCGGAATCTGAATCAAATCTGGGGACCAATTAAAAGGTCCGAATCGATTAAAAATTCTCCGAATATTTGGAAAAGATGAAGCCCTTTGGGATGGAGCCCTTTGGAAAAGATTTGGAGAGCTTTGATGATTTGGGCAGTCCCCGGTGACTGCAGCAGGGAGCTGCAGCTGGACTCCGAGCTGGTAAGTACTAGGGGAGGGGGAGGGGGGTCTAGGGGAGGAGGGCCCTGCCAGCCCACCATGGCCCCTCCACTCCCCTGGCCCTGTCATGGCTGCCCCGGGCCGGCCCCAGCTCAGTACTTTAAAAAAAAGCCCTGGTGCTCACCGGGTGCTGCTGAGCGGGAGGGGGAGCTGCCCAGTTCTAGCCCTTTAAGAAAAGAAGACCAAGACAAGCTCTAGGACTCACCGCTCCTGCAGCGGCCTCAGGGCTTCGGGGGGCTCATGCAGAGCCCCCCACGTGGTGTGGGGCAATGGGGGGCAGTGGGGATCATCCCCCACCGGCAGGAGCAGTGAGTTTGGGGTTATTTTTTCCTTAAAGGGCTGGAGCTGGCCCAGGCGGGGCACCCGTGGGGGGGCTGGGGGA
>NW_005842390.1:138301-150649 GCF_000455745.1 Alligator sinensis
TTTTTTTTTAAACAAATGCCAGGAGCTGGGACAGGCGGGGCAGCCACTGCCAGGCTGGGAGAGCGGGCGGGGGATGGGCCTGCCTGATTCGGAGATTCGGCCAAATCGAATCGGGACAGTGATTCGAATCACCAAATTGAATCATTGTCCCCTGAATCTGCCAAATCTGAATCTGAAATGAATACTAGCCATTTCACACAGATCTAGTATGCAGCAGTGACACTCAAATGTGCAAGCATGTGGAAGTGTGTATTAATTAGCACACAGGCTCATGAAGGCAATAATAACAACTCCAGATATATGTGTGCACCTATGCATGTGTGTACATGTGTACACGCATGCATATGCATATATGTGTGCAATGGTGGAATCTGATATGCGTGCATGTGCACACGAGTATTTTTGTAAGGGTTCCATTAGTTTGTGTCTTTGTGTGCAAAAGTGTCCCTGCTTGTGCAGATATGTGTGTGGCAGTGACACTGAAATGTTGGCGCTCACCTCCTACCTGCCTACACCTGTGCATGTGTGTGTGGGGGGATGCACCTGCGGCTCTCACCTGGCTGAGAGTGTCTCCACGTGTGTTTGTTTTACCCCACTCAGACTGATCAGGCAGTTTCCTGTTCCAGACGCAAATCAAGCTTGGCAGTGACTCCTGGTGACCCAGTAAAGCTTTATTGGTGAGCAGGAATTTGCTATGAAAGTCCCTGCTGTATGTCTAAGTCATTACAACGGGGTCCTATTATACAGTAGCGGGGATGATCTTTCCTAGCTAGTGAAATATTTTCTAACCGGTTGCTCAATTCCTTCCAGCGTACCAAAAAATAAATAAATAAAATACTAATAAACTCTGCACTACAAGGCAATAACCCAGGTAATAAAACTCCTCCTGGCCCAGTGGAGAATCCTGACTCCATAAATCCTCGAACAGATACACACATCCCAGTAAACTGCTGGCTCGCCCAGTTATTCCAGCCGCGTTTATGAATGAATCAGAGCCATATTTCAAACTGCCAGGAGCAGGAGGCAGAGTGCTGAGCAGGGCTTTCCCCGATGCACACCCACAAATGCCCCAGAAACACACGGCTGAATCCACGCTGGGAGCTGCTCTGCCAAGTAACTGCTGTGAGGTTTGGCTGCTTGCAGCCTGGGGCTCCCAGTTCTTTCCTCCCCCGTGTTTTACTAATTTCCAGTCTGTTTGCCCAAAGCAGCTTCTGAAATATCTTCCCTCCGCCTGCACCCTCCCTTGGTCCTTGCTGTCTCCAGAGCTGCTGTAATGTCATCCCAATGGAGCCAGCTGGGATGAGCTGGGCCCTCCTCTCGGAAGGGATCTACCCTGCCACCAGCTCTTACTGCAGGGGCCTAATCAGGGCAGGGTAGGGAAGAGGCAATCACAGCCACTTCAAAGGGTAAGGTGTCCTGATTACAAGGCAAAGCACTGGTGTCAATGGATATCAGAACTGGGAATGACCACTGTGCAGTGAGCAAGGGCAAGGACATTGGTGGATTTCACTGGAAGAGACTTGGCAGTGGTCCCCCAGATGCTTCTGTCCAAAGCACTGTGGCCTGGTGAGTCTGCAATGCCCTGAGGCCTGGGTCTCCCACCAGTTCCTTGTCACCTGCCCCAAGCCTGAGTGAGCCTGCAGTCCCTTCTCTTCATTGAATCCCAGCAGCTTGCGTGAAGTTTTCAGCCTTTGCTTATCATCAAGCTTCCCCAGTCCAGCCACTCCCAGCTGTGCTGCTCATTCTCATCTCCTTCTCTGCCCATCACTCCCACGGGACCCACTACTTCTCACCCAGCTCCTCTCAGCTATATCCACATCTGGATTTTGCCCTTTCAGTCTTGCCTTTTGCATCTGCCCCTCCAGCCCCTTACACTGCTGCTGCCTTTCTCCTGCCTGCTTCCCCTGGACTGAACACATCAGAACCATAGGCAGCTACAGGGAGGGGATGGCGAGGGACAGCTGCCAGTGACCTGTCACTCTTGTCTTTCTGTCATGTAGGGAGGGAGAAGTGGACTGTCCAAGAGCACTGCATGGGGCTTTGAACTGTCTCTTGGTGCTGATGAGGGTGTCACTGACCCAGCACCCAGGGCAGCTCCTCAGCAGTGCGAATGAGTGATGTCCCACTATAGACAGTCTCTAGCTAGCAAGCAAAGAGCCAGCTTGGTGCAAACTGCCAGGCCAGGTCAGTCAGTCTACCTTCTACACAGCACCAATTAAATAAGTTCTCCCAGGACCACTGCATCCCCCAGGTCTGCCAGAAGACACCATTCCCTACTTGTCTCCGCTGGCTCATACTGCCCCACTGGTTTCTGCCTGGCTCATCTGAGCAGGAGCTCTACATGGGGAGCCAGACTCCAGGGAGCATGATTTATTCTGGGCCTGCCAAACTGTTACAGAACTGAGTCCTCACCTGTGAGAGCCCCTGAGTAACAGACCTCGTCTGCCGGCAGCTGACTCCTGCACTCAATAATGGAGGAAATCAATGAGAAGGCAACAGGGTTTCTCCAGCAGAATGCTTCTCCAGCAGTGACAGCAGGAGACACAACCCCCCACCTGACTGCTTTCTCCTACAGAGAGGGTCAAGCTATAGACATTGGCAAAAGGCAGGTTGTTAATAGGACCTGTGTTTGTGAAGAGGGGTGGGTCTGCACCTCCCACAGGGCTTAATCCAGGGCTCATAAACCAACCCCAGCGCTCAGTGCAGGTGTTTATGTGCTAGGTCATAAACCCACAGGTGCTACTGCTTCAGGGACAGCCTCCATACATACCCCCACTCTCTCCACGAGAATAGAACTCATTATCCAAGGAACATGAGACACATGAACAGATATATCAGCAATAGCCACAGGCAAGCACATGCAGAGGTGAAGCAAGGGGCTGCACGTTCAGGGCCAGACAGCTCACCCACTAGGTCAGAGATTCTCAAACTGGGTGCTGCAGCACCCTGGGGGGTGCATCATCCTTTCAATGATGCTGCAGTGTATTGTGCAATATCAGCATTGCTGGGTGCGCAAACACTTAGATGATTCACAAGATAAACCCAGAGATTTCAAATAGGAATCCAGAGTGTCTAAAACATTCCAGCCTGTTGTGGGCTTTCTGAGATCTTTGCAACAGAAGAATTGCTCTAGCATTTTCCAAGGGGTGCCTAGTCTAATAAAGGGTGCCTTGAGTCTAGGGAGGGGTGCCCTAAGTCTCCACAAGTTGAGAACCACTGTTCTATGGCTTGATGCCTGATAGGAAAGTGCAGCTGCTCATACACATGCAGTGTTATACCTGGTAGAAAACCAGTCCTTCCAGACCCCTGCAGGCTTGTAGCTTTGACTTGGAGCATGGAACTGGATTACCAGTGCCCTCACACTGCTAACACAGAGCCTTTCCAATGAGAATGAAATGTCTTTATTGCGCTTCTTGCTGGAACTGATGGAACTGAATCCTACTCTAACACAAGCTCCTGCCTGACCAAGATGGGGAATGGCAGCAACTTGCAAATATTGTCCCTGTGGTTTAATTAATTCTTCCTTCCCCCTCAACAGCTAAGGAGCAGAATTAATGATCAACAGAGACCATTTAGGGAAATTTTAAATATCCGCCGCATATTTGTTTTAAGTGATGTCCTCAAGTCTCGTTTGGGCTGCACTCATGCTGAAACAAAGTGCAGGCTGTGATCCCGTGTTGTCTCTATGTGTAAGTGACCACAGGGTGCACATGGCTTTGAGGAGTTTGCCCTATGATGCTGCATTGGCATGGTCACGTGTCTTGGGCCTCTTCCTGCCCTGCAAGACAGCCTGGCCAGACTCTGAGCTGTCTTGAGATTGCCATGGTGCTCCAGCCAGTGATGGGGTTGCACGGGGGCAGCCCACCTAGTTCTTGGCCAGAAGGCATCTTCCCTCTGGGATACATTCAGTCTTAATGTAAGGCAGACTGGCATACAGTGTCACCTCCAAACTGCAACCCTCAGATGCTGGTTGGCTCACAGGGCTGAAGATGGGCTGCAAAGCCTTTCAACTCTTGTGTCCTCATCTCCAGTGGTGCAGAGGGGACATTGCTGCTCGTGTACCTGTGTGATAGGAGTTGGGGGTGCGGGTGGTTTACAGAATGACCTGTGTAGTGCATAGAAATTGGTCAGTATTCCTTTAAATAGGTCGGAAGCCCTCTAGCAGAGCTCACTGTTTTCTATGGCAGAAACCACCAGGAGCTTCCAGAGAAGGAATACAGGCAGGCTGGTAGGCCTGCTGTCTGCACATTATCAGCAGGCAGTTAATTTGGATCCTGGGCAGCTTCCACATATTCACAGTGCTCGAGGGAACAAAGGCACAACACCCAGCCACAGACCTACCAAGAGCAGCCCTGGCACAAAGATGCTTCCAAAGGCATTCCCGCATCCCTGCGTTCTCTCACGTTCTGCTGATCTGAGCCCTGCCCCTCCTGAGGCATGGTTCCAGGTAAGGCTCGTGTGCCCACATTGCTGTGCCAGCTGCCAGCCCTAGGACTGGCACCTGGGCAGTCAGGGCCACTCTGCATCTTGGCCACTAGGCCAACACCTTTCTCTTAGCTGCAGGGTTGAGGCTGAGTCCCATACATACTGCTTCAGACCTAGGTTCTCTGCCTTGGACAGCTACAACAGCAAGCTGGGGTGAAGGCTCTCTGAGTTCATTGCCCCTGGATGGCATGGCAGAGGACACAGACACACTCACCAGGCACGGCAGATTCATTTGCACTTTCTCTGGCTCTAACCTGCCTTGAGTCCCATGAGTCTGCCTGCAACCTCTGCACGCCCCCCCAGTCTGCTGTGGGCTGGCCAGTGTATCGCCTTCCTCCTCCCCACACTGTACTGACTTTTGTCTTTCCCCAGCAGCTCCCCTCAGCCAGTCTTGCTTCCCCAGATGGACACAGATGGAGAGGGGAGGGGCTGTTAGCCCTGATGGGGATTTAAAGGGTATTATTGCCACTTGCTAGGTTAACTCTTTGCTACCTGGCTTATCATTAGCTACAGCATTTAAAGCTTATCTACCCTTAGAAATGTGCCCAAAGAGCTATTCTGGATTATTCCAAAACAGCTCATGCAGGTCCTGTATGGGCAGACACAATCCACAATACAGGCATCCATGTGGGGCTGCACTGTAATAATCACTCTAGAATAGCTCTTTAGGTGAAGTTCCAAGTGCCAACTAGCCCAGCTTAATTTGTCTTTGGGTAATGGTGGTGTTTAGAAACCACAGTGACATACAGATACTGCAGAAACACTACAGAGTGGATCAACAGATAGATACGTGCATACTTCAGTGGGAGGAGGAGGTAGATAGATAGCAAGTTACAGAGCCCTGCAATGAGGGGCTAAAAGTTACCATTTGGATCAGTTCCTAGATCTTGTGTATTCTGCACTAACACATACATTAGAGAAAATTGATTAGCTCTGTTAGTCTGAAATGAGGCAGAAGGCAGGGCACTGGCACCTTACAGACTAACTAAATCAGAAAGGCATGAGCTTTGGTAAGCAACAGCTTGCTTTGTCAAGTGCTATGCCGTAGCAACTGATGAAGTACATTGTTGCTTAAGAAAGCTTATGCCTCTCTGATTTAGTTGCCCTGTAAGGCCACATTCACACATGCAGGCATATGCAGTTTGTGGGGCCACAAACCTCTCTGTGGCACCACAAACCGCATGCCTCACATGTTAAACCGTGTGTCATGCTGCTAATTTGCAGTGCTGTGGCAAAATTTGCTACCGGGATTTCCTGGTAGCAAGAAAAAGCCCCGCTAAAAAAAAAGCAAGACAAAGCACAGGAAAGTAGTGTGCGCCCAGACAAACATGGAGACAGAGGAGCAGGCAGCCCTGGCCCCGTCTCTACATGTGTCAGCATGGGGCCTCCACTTCAGAGCCTCTGTGCTGAGGCACATGGAGATGGAGGAGCTTTACTCCCCCATTTCCTCTGCCATTTCTTAGCTGGCTAGGGCGCAGGGTGCCTCAGCATGGGGGCTGCCTGCGGGCTTGCCCTGCACCGAGGCACCCTGTGCCCCAGCCAACCCTCCATGAACCACATGAAGCTTGGCCGGGGAGCTTGACGCAGGCAGTTTGCTCGAAGGGGGACAAACTGTCCCCCAATAAAGCGCACATGCAGTGCCACAAATTTGTGCCACTATTTGTGCTCCTGTAAGTGCACACCCCTGCTGGTCTGGATGTAGTCTAAGGTGCCACTCTGCCCTACGTATATTAGAGACAGAGAGCAGGGCTGGGAAACTGTGGTCAGAACCCTATTCTGCAAAAGGATCTAAAGTATTTGTCAACTTCAGTCAAATGGGACCTTGGGCATGAGAGTGCAATGACCTGAGAGCAGCTCTCTTAGCTGCCCTGAGGATGAAGCTTACTGTACTTCCCTCCAGTCCACACTAGGTATTCCCTTGCCAATTACTAAACCAAGAGATGCAGCTTATAGAGAGACCCCAGCCAGAAAAAGCAGAACGACTGCTGTCAATACCCTGCTGTTACCTGTGCTGAAGGAAGCAATCCCCACCCCCTTGACTGGTTAAGAGGAACCAATTGGGCAGCTCAGCTGAAAGGTGATTAGATAAATGGGATCATGGTGGGCAGGAGACAGTAGTCAGCCCCAAGGACTAGCAGGGAGACATTTCAGAGTTAACAGGGCCTCTTGTTAAGCAAAGGCAAAAATACAGAACTCAGGACAATCAGCTTCAGTACCCTCCCCCCTTTCTGGGAATAGAGTGAGTGAAGATGAATGGGGAGGGCACAGAGTTACTCTTTGCTTTATTCATACATACCCCTTTGACAGTGCTATACTCTGGCTCCAACCTGGCATTGGCTGCAGGGACAGATCCTTTAGCTGCAAACACAAGTCTCCATGAGAACCACAACAGCTGAAACAGCTGAGAATGAAAGGGCTTTCCCCAGGGACCATCTATGTGCCTCCTTGGCAATGGTAATGTCATTGCCAGGGTGGTCTATGGACCAGCCAAGAGGGAGCAGTCTTGTTCGGAGTAACCTCTCAACCTACACAGGACCAAGTGCTCCAGTGTCTGTCATGCTGGAGGTGCTTTAAGTCGTGGCTCAGGAGGGCCAAGCTGCAGAATTAGTAGTGGCTGCAGCAGTGACAGGCCGTGACTTTAGCCACATCAGCACTTCCTGGGCAACTGCTGCTACCAAGTCATGTGAATCTTTCATAATAATAGGGAAGAGCTGAGAGACCTGAAACTTGAACCCAATGTGGTTTAAGTGAGCCAAGCTTCTAAAAGGGCTTCAAACTTTCTCAGGCTAGAATGTCTATAAATCTAGTTAATTGGGTTTCTCACACAGAGACTCCTAAGAGACCCTCTTTGAGCTGTACTAGAGAGAGCTTTGTCCCATTTCTGACAGCCCTTTCAGATTCTCCCACCCTCTCGTCAGAGCATGGCTGGGTCTTCATGGGCTACTACACGCAGCTCAAGACTGCTCCACTGGGGCCCCCAAAATCAGTGGCCACTTTTAAAAACGCTGGCTTTCAGCCAGTCATGTTCCTTCCCTGTGTCTTAGTTTACCCATTTGTGTGAGTGGGCTCAAAGATACATCCCATATGCACTGTGAGGTTACTTCTTTACTGTTTGCAAATCCACTTCAGATACTGAGGTCCTCTGCTACTGCGGAGTGGTAAACCTCGTCCAGCCTCTGACTGTGACATGACCTCGCACCCTGTCAACTTGGGACCCTTATCTACTTTCCACTTCTACAGCCTCACTCATTCTTCCAACCAGCCGTGTGTAACACACACACAGAGTAGCACGGACACACTTATTAAATAGCCCTTCCAAAAACACTGTCCCCACTACTCTATTAGATAGTGAACTGCACCTGATAAATGCTAGTTTGGTCACTTAACTCCCTAACTGAAGGTGCCCAGGTGGGATGGTGATGAGGAAAATATAAGAACCTCGTGGGAGTAGAAATCTGTATGTCACCACAAGATGATATGACCCAGCACAGGACGCAAATCTATGTATCCATCCATGCTGACACAGGGGATAGGGGGGTCTAGGTGATGAGTGCATTAAACTGGGAGTCATTGCAACTGGCAGGCAGGAGACATGACCTCTGTTCCCAGCTTGGCCACTGACTTGCTATGTGCGACTTCAGTAAAGTTGTGTCATTGCTCTGTGCCTCAGTTTCCCCCTTGATACTTTCCTTCCCCATAAAGCACTGTGGAGTCCATAGCCCTCTCTAACAGCTAAGTGCTGTCAATCTAACCTACCTACTTTAGGCAGTAATAGAGCCACATCCTTCCCCAAGGTGTACAGGCACATCCTGGGGCAGCACTGCGCAAAGGAACTGCTTTGTTCTAGGACAGGCTATTCCGTGAATGACACAACTCTGTATGTATGCATGCATAACTACCCATTGCTCCATATTGATCCTGCACGTTTAAAGGGAAAACTGCAAGTAGAGACTGAGCCACAGGGAAAAAAAAAGGGCCAGCAGCCAGAGTGTAAAGGTAGTTGCCTTCCAGAGGCTCCCGAGTGCCTGCAGTAATGGTCTTGAGTTCCCAAGTGGCCAGGGTGTGCTGGGTCCTCCTTGCCTGGGTCCCACAGAATACAGAGATTGGATATTGCGGAAACTCTGAATTCCAGATGGCCCTTTTTTTTGGTTTTTGGTCTCGTTTCCAAGACAACAAGACTTGCTGTCATCTGCTAGTTGCCATGGCAATTTCACCTGATCCTGTTTCAGCAGTGCAGTGGAAGATAAAGCCAGACGGATCTCTCTGCTACCATGGAGTTGCTGGCTGCGCACATTCAAAGTTACTGGGAAAGCAGAGATAAATGGGGCTTTATATGATGCGGGTAATGGGCTGACTTGAAGGCTCAGAGAAGTGAACTGCAGGTTCCTGCAGCATACATCGGCCCTTCAATTACCTGCATCATTGCCCTCCAGATATGTGGTGTATCCATGCACAAGCCATGTGATCCATGCTTGCAGGCATCAGGTTATCTGGCCAGGTGGAGGGTACTCCATGCCAGCACTTTGTGCTTTGGGTGCAACCTCTGGAAGGCTGTTTTGCACACAGGCAAGGTCCACAGTTACTGCACGACATGCTGGCCAGAGGAACTCAGTCTGGTTCCTTGGGGTGTGTGGGAATGTCATCAACATGACCACTGCAATAGGCACTGACTGGCCCCCTTTGGTGTCATGGCCATTTATCATTCGATTTTCATGAATGCCTAACAGCATGAGTGCCCCATTACACTAGGTGTTGAGAAGACAGTGAAGACATCTCTGCTCTGAAGAGCTCACACTCTAAACCGGGGTGGCCAACCTGTGGCAGGGGTGCCACAAGTGACTCAGGCAGCCTCTGTGTGTGGCACGTGGCAGACTGGGAAGGGCACAGGCAGCATAATGGCAGATAGGACAGGGAGCAGAAAGCAGAGCATCAGATCAGGGAGGGTACATAGAAAAGGGAGCAGAAAGCAGAGCAGCAGGATGTGTAAGAAAAAGGGATCAGAGGGACACTTGGGGAGGGTGCAGGGGTAATTGGTGGGAAAGGGATATTGCATGCAAGCAGCTGGCAGCATCTGAATGGCCAGGACTAATGGCAATGGAAAGTAAGTGCTGATCTTTGCCCAACACTGGCCAGGACAGTGCAGTAGAGAGATGCTGGCAATGTCTCCTGCCTCCGCTGTACATAGGGGTGGATCCAGAGGGGGTGCAGTGGTGTATTTGCACCCACCTTTTTCCTGGTCCACCCAAACTTTAAAACCTACTGCTGGGGAGGGGCAGTGCTGAGAGTCAACTGACTTTGTGGCTCATTGTCATCTTCCTGATTCAGGCTAATCTCTATCTACTCCATAAGTATTAATGACCTTCTGTCCTTTTTAATAGTCCTGATGTTCCACTATTCTGACTATTTTTTCTTCTGCAATTTTGCATTCCTGGCAACATCTCTCTTGTATTTCACAGCCCTGCAGACTGTTTTTAGCTCTAGCTAAAAAACCTAACTCAGGCATGTAATATTAACTCAGGTGTAGAAATGACTAACAGTGAAGTATTGCAGGCACTGTTAAAATGCCAAGGCAGCTAGATTTTGTTTTATGAATCTGAGTAAAATATGTACATTTAACTGGAATGACTACAGGAATAATGAGGCAATATCTTTTGACTATTTTGACTATTTTTGCCTGATTTATTGCATTTTTAAACATTATATGATGTAGCAAATGAGTGCACACTCCAATACTTATACTTGTTTTTGTTTCGATCTTAAACTGCCTAGCATATTAGTGAAGTATTTACTTTCTCTTTAACTGGAGCAAAATATGTGTTGTATTATATGTGATGATGTGCCACACCATCTGCACTCCCCTTTTCAAAATCCATGGCTGTACCCACTCTAGGTACAGCCAACTCCGCTATCTAGGTATCTCTCTGGCTCTGCTACCATACTATTTGAGCTCCTCATATTCCTTACCATGGTTTCCCTCACACACCCATGTGAGGCAGGACTCTCATCCCTATTGCACAGATGGGGAACTGAGGCATGGACAAGTTAAGTAACTTGCCCAAGGTCACATAGGGAACCTGTGAGTGGCATCTGAGCAAGGGCTATTGTTCTAACTACAGGGACAGGCTTCCTCATGATAGGCTGTTGGCTTAGATCAATAAAAGCAATACATTTGATATCCAAAGGGATGGCAGAGAGACATCAGGACAGCAGCTGCAGCTCAGACCCATAGAGCCTCCTCATAGGACAACGACACCTCTCTTGAGCTTTCACCACCGTCTCTGGTGTCTAGTCCCCAGGCAAGATTTCAAGTCATTCTCACTCTGATCCAGTAGATACCCAGCCAAGCTCTCCGGGCATTGCTGACTGCCGTATGCAAACTGGAAAAGAGAGGTCCACTTCACTCACCAACTGAACAGCCCCCAAGGTTTCAGAGTGGTCAGTTATAAGAAACATGGATATTAGGTAGACAGACAGACCTACTAAGAACCCTAAAAACCCACCCATATTCTACGTATGGCTCTCACCATTACTCTGTCCTGGATGCCAGAGTCCCATGACCTAGCCATCTAGGTCAGGTAGAAATGCAGAGTAGGTGGCTTTTTCTGGTATGGTTCTGCTTTGGTATAGGAGAGGGAAGATGATGCAATGAGTGTTATGACGCTGTGCCTCGCCAACCCTAGTTCATTCCAAGAGCCTACGGTCAGGCTTTTACCTGAAGTTGGCAAGACATATCATACCCAAAACTCATGGTGCTGCTTCTCAAAGTAGATCCACGTTTCCCTTTGCTGTTCATGAAATGCAAGGTGAACTGAGCTGTTGTGAAAATGAGGGTATTCCCATAGACAGGAGCTAGGCAGGGACACAGGGCCACTGCTAAAGCAGTTTGTGAAGCCAAAGCTCTGCAGAGCTAACCTTTCAAACCTTTTAATGGTTTTTTAAATGATATACACAATTCTGGCTCGAGAGGGTTTGTGACAAAGGATACTTGTTTAGAACTAGCTGGTCAGTCATTATGCCACCATCCTTTCAATGCCCTCTTTATTCACAAGGGTTCTCTAAATAGTTTATATGAACACATCTCAATCCATGGAGAGTTTATGCACTTTCCACTTCAGCTGTTCTCTGTCCACGGTTTGTGGTTTGTGATTGTTCCTCCCTGACACATGAGCAAAACCCTGCTTGGTTGGCTGAGATGGGATTTTCAAAAGTGTCTAAATCCCTCACTCCAATGACCCAGTTTGGATGAGAATTCAGCTCCACATCCCCTGCTTCAGCCCTGTTGAAAATCCTACTAACGACCTTTCTGCATCTTTAGACACCTCAGTGCCTTTGTAAATCTGGACCATGCAGAATAAAGGCCTCTTCTCCTTGAGCATAATCACTGGTGCTAAGATTCACAATACTCTAGGGATTCATAGACATTTCCACTCATGCCAGGCAGGCACCTGAATACTCACAGGTAATTACTAGCATGACCCAAATCATTCCTGAGGACTGAAATCAACGGTACACACAAATAAGGGCTTTTTTACAATCCAGATAGCTCTGTTTGCCAGCATGACTTTGGATTTCCTTTTCTGGTGCACTGTCCTCTTCATTTTGTTTGCACCCTGGGGTTAAAGAATCACTTTAACAGGTTATTTCTTGTGATGGAGCACAGCTATCAACATATTTAGCTGTGTTGAGAGCTGATCTCCTACTGCTTTCCTGACAGCACAGCGAATAGAAAGAAGCAGAACTGCACTAACAATGCCTGCTTTGTAGTACATCCTCGTAGCTGGAGCAATGTCTGAGCCCAGAGGGAAGGCTGCACCCAAGCTATGTTTCTGTGTGAATCTTTTAGCATGTGTGCTGTCTTCCCTA
>NW_005842390.1:150664-153952 GCF_000455745.1 Alligator sinensis
TCCCTACACTGTCCCCAGGCTGGCTTGGAAGACAAGCGCTGACACTTGGGTTCTGCTTTGTGTTTGCTTTGGAAGAAGGAGTTAGAGCACAGAGCTGGGACTCAGGAGACTTGGACTCTATTCCCTGCTTTGTCACCGCTTGGGCAAACTTCTTTGCTTTTCTCCATGCCTCTGCTTCTCCTTTGTAACAGGTGGATAAAGTGACCTCCTGAGCAGAGCAATAGGGAAACTGAATTCATGGGTGCTGGTATAGTACTTGAGATACTCTTTGGATCTGGGGCACTTCTATGTACACATGCCATACATGAGCAGAATAGGGATTTAGCCAATGAGACTGAGTGGTCCCGCTTTTCAAAGTGCTCCCCACTCCACATGTCATTACTCAAAGGTTTGCCACTCCCCTGGCAGCATGCTTAGTGGGCTGTACCCTTAGGAGGGATGGATATACTCTCCTGAAGCCCTAGATCCCTGACTGCCACTGCCCTCTCTGCAGGTCAGGATTGGGGCACACTGTCAGGCCTGTGAGATGAGGAGCAACAAACAGGTTTCCACAAGATGCACAGAAAGGCAGCTTGAGTCAATTAAGGCACCTGATGTTCTGTCCTAGCTTTGTTAGTCAAGAGAGTATGAATCCTTTTGCTTTTGTACTAGCCCCAGATCCCATATGCACTGAATGGGAATAGCTGGAGCAATGGAGAGCCTGCTTTTTTCCATGCCTATTACTACCACCATGCCTCAGCCTAGGCCCCAAGAGATCCCATTTGCAGGAGAGGTAGGTCAGTCTCACAGCTCACTCACTCCTTGTCCTCTCCACTGATAATGCTGTGGGGAGAGGGGGCTAGGATAAATCAACTGAGGCACCTCCCCAAGACTCATTGCAAGATGCAGCTCTGCCTTGTATCATCCCCACCAGCCTGGGCTTGAAATATATGAGGAACCTGGTGCACCCATCTTCCACTAGTATGTGGAGCCACTGCCTTCGCCTGCATATGGAAGCAGAGCACAGACCCAGCCTTGGCACCACTTTATACATGTTCCTTTGGTTTTGCAGAGAACGCAGCTCTAAGCAAAAACTGAGTTGTTAAGCAGAGCCAATTTCCCTGCTCCCAGCCAGAATACAGGCATTCTTGGGGAAGCTTTATATTCATACAGAGAAACAAACAACTCACATTTGCTTTTTAACTGTTGGAATTGCACCCACTGGGATGAACTGAACAAGGAGCCTTTTGTCAGGTTTTCCCAGTGACTGAGAGCTTTGTGTAGAGAAATGCGTTGCAAACACAATTATCCATGGCCTCAGCTGGGCTCTGGGGCTCTGACAGACACTCAGTCCATCACCAAAGCTGTCAGAGATCACGTATGCATTTTCAGCTAGATTGCAAAATGTCTTCCCTTGCCTCTCCCCAATCACACAAAAGGCAGAGTTTTCCTGTACAGAATCCCTTTCATCCCAAAGCACTTTAAAACTGATACTAAGTCATTCACTGAAATGCAGCTGCTTCTGGGGTGGAAAGTGGCAGCTGTTTCAGCAGCCAATTGCAATGCTACTGAATGACTTAAGAGAGGAAATTGAAACTGCAGGGGAACTTAAGGAGGCAGAATTGATTGCTGAGGTTGGATTTTGGCTGGAAACCAGGGTTAACAGCTTGCTTTTTTGTGAAAAGCATCTCTAATGACCATAGTTTTCAAGACTTCAGGTTTACATCTCAAACACTAAGGAAGCTTTTGAAATTGGACCAGGCGGATCAGAACAACATAGGGCCATTTGGCCTGATACCGACTCAAAGGCAGAACATTCCCTTTCCAGATCACTCAAACTCATCCTAGAGAAGTGCATCTTGGAGATCTCCTCTCCAATTATGAACCATACCCAGCCCTGCTTAGCTGATCACAGCTGACAGCAGCGCTACTCAAGATGGCATAGCTACAGGCACTCTGCTTCCATAGCTGATGCTTCCAGGAAAGATGGTAACTAATGCCAAATACAATAGCATTGCTTGCAGTATGGACACATGTCAATTAGGAGCTGAACTGAGACTGAACAAACTCGTTGCATGGAAGCCACATCAGTCAAAAGCTTGGAGAAAACACTCCTTTTCTTTCTGCATTTCTCTTTGTCGGGGTTCAAGAGACCAGGATCTTCAGCGCTGACATTTGAGGCTGGGTGTTTGGAAGGGTCCAGCTGCCATTGTCGCTGCGTCACTGCCTGGGTTTCAGTAAGGTGTGCTGGCTGCTTTGGGCACCGAGCTCTTCTGGCAATCCAACCACATTGTGCGTACCAGCCTCTTGGGTATCTGGCCCTGGCGTCTTTGGGAATTGTGAGTGAAACCACAGTCCCACTGGAGTCAATGGGAGCTTCAGAACTGCCTTCACCAGGCCACGATTTCACCTCGTCTCTAGCAGAACAGTGGCACGTATCCCTCCAGGATAGCCAGTATGCCCATTTACACCCTAGTCCTGCAGTTGGCTCTATCCAGGGCAGGGGTCTCCCTACATAGAATGAATGGCAAGATAAGGGGCTGCGGGCAGCAAGCTTAGTGGCATGACCCTGCTGGCACTGGGGAATAATCCCCTCTTAGATCAATTCAAGATCTGTTTGTTGATTCTACAGCAGCCACCTCCTGTGGAGAGCGGGGGATACATGAGGCTATTTTTATTTCCATCTGGGAGATCTTTTCTCTCCAAAGCTTACTGCAATGATGCTAATTCTTGAGCTGTGTGATTAATTGATGTCAGTCTTGCTTTGGGGCTGATGGCTCCATCTCACCCGGGAGCGCAGAGGACCAAGGGAACACGTTTGGACACATGTTGTTAGATCTGCATGGAACTGACATTCTCACAATGCCCACAAAATAAGAGCTATTAATGTCAGAGGCACTGGAAAGGGGCAGGGGAGCCTCTGAGCATGACCTTCACCCTGTGTATGTGCTTCCTGAACCAGCTTCTGTCAGCGTTTGCCCCAGCTGTTGGTGGGATTTATCTCTCTGCTAACAACCTCCTTGTGCAATTGTACTGAGATGGACAGTTATGGATCACAGGGCTGGTGGCATTGAAGGGATCCCATGCATCCAATGTTGCCAGGGCTCTTGCTTTCCTCAGAAGTGTCTCAGAGTAGCAGCCTACATCTTCATAAGAGGGGTACATCAGGACCTGGGAGAACACCCGTTCACCAGAGCTCCCCAAGGGATAACAAGGTCTAACAGCCATAAACTCCAGGAAAGCTGATTTAGACTAGACATAAGAAAAAAGTTCTTTACAGTGTGTGTATCCAGGGTCTGCAACAAACTC
>NW_005842390.1:153983-182960 GCF_000455745.1 Alligator sinensis
AACACCCCCCCCCCCCCCCCCCCCCAGAGGTGGTACAAGCACCTACTCTGGACTCTTTCAAAAAATAGCTGGATTTATTCCTTGCTGGGGTCACTTGATCCCAGCTGACTTCCTGCCTATGGCGGGGGGCTGGACCCAATGATCTCATGAGGTCCCTTCAAGCCCCTAATGTCTATGAAATCTATTAAATCTATGCCAGAAATGAAAGCAGGGGTGACAAGGGCACTGCCAACGTCCCACCACTACAATGTCAAGGAAGTAGTTAGTCAGCATGTGCTGAGAGGATCCTAGGAGGAAGACTGTGCCCTGTGCTATAAGGACAAACCCTATCAGAAGCCTTCCCAATGTGACACAAGGAAAAATTATTTCCTGATCCCCAATTTAGACATCAATCTGACCCTGAACAGACAGCAAGAATCTCTAGACAGGAGTCCCTAGGTTTTCTAAATACCAGCAGGTGTACCAGTGAGTCCAGTTAAAAAAAAAAGGAGAAAAAACAATCTTAGTTGTGGCTAACATTTCAATGCCTCAGAGGAAGGGGGAGGAAATTAAACCCCAGAAGCCAATAGCCTCCTTCCTGACCCCAGTCAGGCGATGCCTTGAAGTATGGGATTACTATTACTGTGCCACACTGCAAAGGAGTTCCTTCTATATGCCAGCCTGGGGACTGTGATCCCACCATCACACACACTGATTTTTGCGCCAGACCAACGTCTCCATAGATTTACTGAGTGCAGTCTTAAAGTGATTCAGGGTCTTTGCTCCACTGCTCTCTCAGAAGAACGTGTGGGCTCAGAAGAAAGAGAGAGCTGCCACCACAGAGCAAATGACACCACCCACGATCCAGGTGAATGCAACCCCCTGTCCCCAGACAACCCCGCGCCCCTAGTCATCCCGCTGGCAAACAGCACAGCCCCATGCCCCTCTTCCTCTTTCTCCTGGGAAGTGATACAGGGCAAAGCTGAGGGCAAACCAGCCACCTCACCACACTAATGCCCAACCAGAGGGAGCAACACAAGGAGGGAAAGCCAGCAAATGGACATCAGGGAAAAGTGTCCCAGCGAGCTTAGGACCAGACTTCCAACCCACAGGGCCAGATCTCCTAGTGACAGCAACAAAACCTTCTTTGCCAGTAACTCCCCTGGTTTCCCCAGTCATCCTGGATTGACACTAGCATGAGGAAGAGCTTGGCTTTAGAAGCACGTATAGCTCCTGCTGAATGCACAGGGAGTCCTTATACCTTGATCCCATACAGAATTTGGCCCCTACTATGTGCACACTTTATCCACAGTGGATGAACAAAAAAAACTCCAGCCCAAGATGTCCTCAGCACTGTCCTGGGTGTTTTTTTTCTGCGAGATTGAAAAGTCTGCAAATGGTGTAGGGGCATGGTCCCTCTCACATGTAGGAGGCTCATGCAGACCTCCTTTTCTGTGTGCAAGGGCTGCTCTAGGGAAGTTACAGAGCAGGGTCTGCTGTGCAGCAACATGGAGTCAAGAGGTGTGTGTGGCCATGCCAGGGACCCTGATGTCCTGCTGGTAAGCCACAGGACAAGAGCAGAGCCGAATCCTGAAGTAGGATGGGTTTGGGCATCCCACCCTCTCAATGTGATGGCTGTATCTCCTTGATCCCAATATCCACAGAGTCCCAACACCAGGCTCCCTGCTAACAGGAGGCCCCTGTCCCCCGATACCAGGTGCCCAGGACTCCACCCCTATGAAGCCTGTTTGCTGACCTTGTGGGTCTGCCCTTCTGTGATACCATCCGAGACATTTTCCTCCTGTCCAGACATATCTTGTGCCCTTGGCTCTAGCCATCGGTCCTCTCCCCAGCTTGATATATGTCACTATTATCTGTGCTAAGCTTGGTTTCTCTTCTGTGAACCTGTCCTCATGATATTCAATTAAATTGCAAGTTTCCAAGCGTGCCCTGTCCTGCCTCTGACAAGTTTCCATTTCCAGGGGCCCTCCATACCACTGCAGCTGTATTTGCAAAACCACAACAGTCTTCCCTAGGAAATTCTCTAGATAAAAGTGCTATGGGACCTTGGGTCCACCTGTCTCAGGTTGCAATAAAGCCTTTACTCCCTGCAGAGGTGGTTTTCAAACTGCTTGGGGCTGGATTTGGGTTTATTTTAATGGGATCTAGGTTGCCCCCTGCACCGTCTTCTGCTTCCCGCAGGAAGTGTCTATTTGAAACCTATGGGCTGATTTCCCCAGCTGCCATGAATCCAGTGTGTCCAGGCTAAGCGCAGTGGAGTTGCCCCTATTGTCACCTGCTGAAAATGTGGCCCTTTGAGTGCACTGACAACTTACAGTTTTCATGGGCTCCACGCAGCTTGTAAGGGGATCATTTCTTCTCTGGGGAGGCCATGGGGACGTGGAACCTCCTTTTTGCTGACATGCATCTCCACCCATCTGTCTACAGTGACTCAAAATGCTTTCCCTTCTAAATCTCAAGTGTCTCGGTTGTTGATCTGTTGAATCTATTATTGTGATTTTATTTTAATTGCTGTGCAATGCCTGAAGCACCCTTAGCAGGGGGAAAGGGACGAGAATGAATAAATTGTCTATTATTAGCATTGTCATTTTTCCATTGGGAACAGAGAGGCAACAGCTCAGTTGCATTTTTCAGGAGCGCGTAGTCTTCTGCTTTGACAGTGCATTGCCCCTGTGACTTTTCCCTCACTCCTCCTCCTCTTCACTATCTCGCTCTTCAGACACTTGGAATAGGTTTTATTTAGAGCTGTTTAAAATTTTTCCATCAAAACTGTCGTTCAACAGAAATTTGAGGCTTTGACTAGATTCAATATTTTGTGAGAAATGCCTGCTTGCACTTAGTAAATGGCATTTTTTTCACAGAAAAACTGCACGCCCCAAACCAGAGATAGGTGTTTGGCTTTTTCACTGCATTGCTCAGGGGAACCGTGGGTTGGCTTCCTCATGTCCAGTTCCTCTTCTGTGGACTGGGCTTTTCAGCAAGATTACATCTCCCATGACGCACCATGGCCAAGCACTCCTATGAGAGGCTAAACTCAGTGGAGTCTCCTTCTCAGACTCTAGCAAAATAAGAAGCCCCTCTCAGGGTAGATGGATTTCCAGTGTAACACATTAGTGTTATCCAGGTGTAGGAGATCTCCTCGGACAGATGGGAAGAAGATGCAACAATGAAAGGTTGACACAACCACTTGGACCCAAGACCCAGAATCAAGGGATACCTTTGACCCAGGTTGGCATGTCAGGGGGTCCCAGCTTAAGCAGCTCCACTGATCTCACCAAGAAGGTGGTGGGTCCCTCATATGCTGAGCCAGCTCACAGCAGGCCAGGGTCACCGGTGAAGTGCCAGCTCAGCAGGCTCTCTGTGGGAAGCGCTGCTAGGGCAGCAGGCTGTAAAGCCAGCTGAGACAGGAGTTAACAGTGTCATTTTTTATGCCAATCACTGGCTGAAGCCTCAAGCTCCAGGAAATCTCTGTGCCATGACAAGTCTCTCATGATGCTGGTCTGGTGATGGGTATTAGGGTCCCACAATGAGAGCAGGACTTCCAACAGCCTTGTCCCCTCGGCTTGCTACTGGACACCATGCCACAGCCTGCTCCTGCCTGACCTAGCAGGAAAAACACAGGGGAAGGCAGCAGAGCTTCACTTGCGGGCTGCTGGCCTGGAAGTTGGAGGGCTCACAGGAACTTCCCACTCACAATTCAGGGACCCAATAGGTCATTTTACAGAGCTTGATTTTGCAATGCAATAGGCTTGGCATTTACATACTAGGCAGCCATGATCAGCACACAGTGTAAATGTCACCACTCTGGAAAGGACATAAACTGTGGGCAGGCGGCCACTGAACCCACAGAGCTTGGGACTTTGATGGCCAGCAGAATAGGGAGGTCGTGGTCTGCTGGAAATCTGCAAACTTCCAGCTGTTCCCACAGCCCCTCAGGGAGGTCCACGAGTACTCGTAAGTGGCTGGAGTGAGCCATCTTTCTGCTAAAACCTGTGAGGGGCCTGCAGAGTACTCTCCCCTATGAGCTGCTTCCTCAGTTTCCCTTTAAGTGCCTGACTGGGTCTGCAGCCTCCCACGCTGCCTGTGGTCTCCCCTCCTATGGGATCTGCACCCATGGTGGGGCTGTCAAGGCCAGTATTTTCAAGGGCATGTTCCAAATGTTTGCAAATGTGCATATCATATCCACCAGGCTTTTCTACAATGATCCTACACTGATGTGCACAAGGGGATATTCACACCTGATTTACATAGGGCATTCTCCAAACACACGGTATGATGAGGATATGAGGCATGTGCCAGCATCTGAGCACATGGCTACTAGGAGAGAGTCTTGTCCCCTTTGCACGCACTGAAGAACCTGCTGGCTGGCTAGAGAGTCAGTGTGCAGGGCACCAGCACAATCAGCAGGCTGAGGCACGTAGGACTCAGTCAGGTCCGATCAGTAAGCGAGCTGTGAAGCACCCCTGAAGAACCCAAATGGGATCAGAGACCCCTTCTGATATGTACTCTACATCCACTGGGGAGAGATAGACTCTGCTCCAAAGATCTTATGATCTACAGAGACAAGACAAAGAGAAGGATCATTACCCCATTTTACAGATGGGGGGGCCAAGGTACACAGAGGCCCACCTGTCAGCTTACAGTCACATAGGGAGTCTGTAGCAGAAGCAGGGATTGAGGCTGATCTCCTGGCTCCCGCTCCAGTGCTCCCATCACAGAACACCCTCTGTGTACGTGGCATATTCACACTCCCTGTGCTCTTCATCACTGGGCAGCTGAATGAGTTTTGGAGCAAATCCTGCTGGAGCTGTCTGGTCTGTACTGCCAAGGGTAGGAGGGTTCTGATGAATAACCAGTTCAGCTCCATTTGGTGGCATTTAAAAATTAATCTGTGACAGATTTATGAAGGGGTGTGCAATCACATTCATTTCTTGAATGCAATGGCCTAACAGAAGCAAGAGGAGATGCTTTTTAGCCATCATCTCCCCTGTCACTAGCCAATCAGCTGTCTTTTTAAAACAATTATTACAAAGGGCTGGGCACACCTGCCTGAATGGGGTTGCTCACCACAGTGCGAGTGTGCATCACCATAGCAACAATTTGCATTGTTATAGCACCTTCCACCTGAGGATCTCAAAGAGGCATCATGCCCATTAAGGCAAGAGTTTTTGTGGGTGATATTTTTCATTGGACCAACTGCAAGGTTAGGATAAATTTAGACAACTTTTCAGGTATCACAGTACCTTTCCTTGGGCCTCAGAGAGAGAAGCAGACATAGCAAAGCTAAATAGCAGATGGAAAAAAGGCTTGCATAAAAGGTAAATAAAATGAGGATATAGGAGAAATTATCAGGTGGTTAACAGACAGAGAGATGTAGTGAAGACCTGATAAGTGGAGAGAGCAAGATAGTTCAGGAGGGTTGTTACCAGCTGTGAGATGCTGAGATTAACGAGTAACAGACAGATTATAATAACCGACCACCAAATCATTGCCTGTGATAAGCCCCTGGATCTTAGTTCCAAAAGGCTAATGAATTTTTGTTCCCAGGCTCATCTTTTGAAAATGTTTTGTAAATCTCCCTTAAGCTCAAGAAGTGTGGGGTCAAACAGTGAATGATTATTCTGTGAAAAGTGTCTCCTGCCCATGTTCTGGTGTCTCTGTCCTTTATCGTTTTTCAGTGATTATTCATTCTGGAGCATGGTTTTTGTCTGGTTTCACCCACAGTTACCAGCAGGGCCTTTGGTGCACTGGATGAAATATGCCATGTTCTGGGATAGACGTATATGTTCATGGATTCTGCTCATTTTATTGTGGAGTTGTGGCAGTAGAGATGAATTGACAGGTCTTGAATTTATTGCTGAGGCAAGGCTGGGTTTCATTAGGCGCCTGTTGATCAGTAGGGAGTTTCTTGTTCTTCTGGGCAAGGTCGGTGGGCTTTCTGAAGGCCAAAAACAGGATGGGGGCTGGGGATTGGGAATATTTCTCTCAAGGTCTAGTCCTTTTCAAATATAAACTATAATTGCATGGTAACCCTTCCTATCAGTTTTTGTGTTGGATAATAGGTCACAACCAAGGGTGTGCAGTCAGTAGGGTTTTCTTCTTGCATTATATACAGTAGGCTGCTGCAGGGTATTTGGGTGGCCCTTGGAAAGATGCAGTTTATTTCTCTGCTTGTGTGTCCTTGCCGGATAAAGGCAGTTTTCAGTTTGGGAAGGTGGGTGCTACGAGCATTCTCAGAGCACATGTAGTCGTATCTGATGGCTTGACGGCAGATCGCTGCTTTTGTTTAGTATGTTTGGGATGACTGCTTTGTGCATGTCCAGTAGAGATATTTTATATAGCGAATCACACCCATTGGACAGATGGCAAAACTGAGGAACCAGGAAGAGAGAGGATTTTCCCAAGGTGATATAGAGACACAGCTGAAAGTAGAGCCCAGGCCCCCCAACTCTTAGTGCTGGGCTTTAGTGACAGGTAGTTAAACAAAAGACACTTTTTTTTTCTTTTGCGAAATCTCTCTCTCTTTTTCTTTCTCTTTCCCTACCCCCCCGCCCCCCACACACATTTTATACTGTTTTGTTCTGGGGTTTGGGGGGTTTTTGGTAACATTCTCCGTCAATATTTTGCAATTCAGGAAGTTCTGAGCAGGCCTTTAGCCAGTTAAGAAATACTCAGCCTTCTGTTACTGAACTCTGGTCCCTATGGTGTGTGTGTGCTGGACTTGTGACTGTGACGCTTTGGAATGTGTCTTTGCCTCTGGAGTCTTTCAAGACATCATTATACAGTTGGAAATTATAGAGGGGCCAAGTGCGGAAGCTGGGTTTATAGGAGCACAGGCTGTTCTTCAGTCAAACAGCCCCACATGAGATGCTCGTGCATCCACGGCTGCTAACACACTAACAGCCCTTGAGCAGAACATTTTATTGACACGCTGTGACAGGCCAGTGGCTGTAGACCCCCAGGGCACATCAGCTGAGGGATGGAAACATCAGATTTCCCAAGCATTCAAATGTTAAAAAGGGTAATTACCCCCTCATCCTCAAAACATCATGTAATGACAGGCTACCCAAACCTGAGTTCTACAGCGAAAGTCCCTCCTCCCCCCAGAGCCTAGCTGACCTCAGGGTATTGGGAGAACCATCCAAGTGTGTAAAAAACTTGCTGACTTATATGCTTCCATCTGAATGTCTTGCGACCTCTCTCGGCTGAGGGTGATGGCTCCCTTCTCTGTCAAGAAAGGCAAGTTCATAGCTGTACACAAATCACAGCCTTTCTGCCCCCCTCCTGCATTTAGGACATGATCCACTGAGGTCACTGAGAGATCTTCATGTTGCTGAAATTAATGTTAGTTGGATTGGCTTTTATGTAGTAGAACCCCCATTAGGTACTTATACACATGATCTATGCACAACAGCAGATGGCCTTGCAAAGAACCCATCAGGCAATTTTTCTCATCAGTAGGAAACACAGTTGTAATGATTTTGAGATCAATTAATATAACTTGCTCCTGGGGGTTAGTGTTCAAGCAGTGGTGATGCAGAAGGTTCAAATATAAACGAACAACAATTGGAAACAATACAGTATCTTGGGCAAGAAACTCAGCAAACAGTCATTCAAACAGGGAAGTCATCTGTCTGGCTAGAAATAGATGTTGCCAAATGAAGTGAATCAGTTGTGCTAGGATGTGTCCCAGCACAGTTGATCCACTTCACCGAGTGAAACACGTATCACTCATTGTCCCCTCCACTGATTTTGTAGGACAACGGGTGATGTGGTCCCTGCTTCCGGACAGTGCCCCCGGCAATCTTCAGGGCACATCTCTGGAAGTTGGGAAACCCAGCTTTCCCTGCTTGACGTGTCCCAGAGATCCCAGGGGTGCGTCTCTGGAAGTGGCCAAAGCCAGGCAGGTGCTCCCATGGCCTGAGGGGCACAATTCTGTGCAGAGATTTCTGGGGCATGGAGGCATGAGCCCCTCAAATCTTAAAAATGCCTGCTCAGGGTGGTTGGAGAGTGTAGGCATCTCCAGGCTACCCATACTCTCTTGCCATAAAGCAAACAGATGTTTGCCGCAAAGATGTGGCACAAATTATTACCACTTTTTGGTGCAGCCACACATTTGGGCATTCATCGGGTGACAAAGGTTTATGGCAGCACAAAGATGACAAAAGGTGATGTCTGTTTCCACCCTTTGTGATTACTTTCTAGCAGCAAACACACATAGCCACAGAAAGATTCTCATTATATATAGCACGAAATACACAACAAAAGCAGCTTCAGAACCAATATATGTGAGTGCTCACACTAGGATCCTTATTCACCCGGAGAACAAAAATAATACAATGTGACATACATGCCCAAAACTCATCAAGACAGCCCCAATTCTGAATATGAAATATTTTCAATAAACTGCTTTCAAATGTACTGTTCTGACTAATGAATCCCTTTGAGAACTTTGTACGTGTTTGTAGACAATTCACAAAAAAATCTAAGTTCACTGCAAAATTACTATAAAAGGTTTGCTCTGCTCTAAGGCAAATTATAAGATCTGCTGAAAAATCTCTCTGCCCCATAAATTTTAGGAGCACCAGATGTAAAATAGATATAAGAAGCAGTGTTTAACATTTAGCTGACCTGTGGAAATCACCGCTACAGGAAATCAGTCACAACATAAACTTAGCAGGGCAAGACTTACATGACTCATAAGAGCAGCATCTCCCTTACATTGACGATCCTAGTTAAACCCTTTTGCTTCAACGTACAAACCACCACATGAGGATAGATGTTCCTGTCCCCATGAAATCACAGTCAGTACATTATTATTGATTTGTCCTGCAATTGTACTTACAAACCCCGTTGTAAGGAGCACTGTTCCTGTGCGTGAGGGACAGCTCCTAAACAAAGAACCAGCATATTAAACAGACAAAGAATGGGGAAGAGGTTTAGGCACAGAGTGGCTTTGCCCAGGGTCACACTGAGGACCAGAGTCAGAAATACAGAAGCCATGTGTCCAGCATCCCCATCCAGTGCCCTGCGTATTAGACCACATTACTGCCCTTAGTGCTGCTTAACAGCACCAGCTGGAGCTGGCCACTGTCAGACATAGGATAGTGATCTATATGGCCCCTGCCCCATCTGCTCCGGCAGTCCTTGTGTTTCTGCAACCCCTCTCTTCAGATACTAATGCAACGGTAAGTACCTCCCCTCACAGGTATGGCTCAGCTTTGGAGTTAAAATAGGCCTTAACCCCAATGATCAGGTGGAAACTGACTCTGGATCCCACTCCATCTTTCCTAAAGTCTAGGGAGATCAGGTCTAGACTCTGAACCATTATGTCAGTAGGGCTGTTTCATGCAGGGCTAGAGAAAGCTCAGAGCTTTCCCGGAGTCTTGAAGGATATTTGGCTCCTGGCTTTGGTATAGGACAAATCTCCATTTTCTATGCCACATGGTGAAACCCTTTCTAATCCCCACCACCGCAAAAATCGTATGGGGTTTGAGTAGTGTTGAGGTGATGCTGTTTTCAGGGTGGTCCAGGAGATATGTGAAAGGCAAGAATTCTTGTTGGTTTTATCCTTTATTGGACCAACTGTAGGGCTGGTGTAGACATAGGCAAGCTTTCAGGTATCACAACTCCCTTCCTTAGGTCTCAGGGGTTTGACAATACTCATAAATATCTAATTACTGTGTTGATGTGTCTATTGCAGACAGAAGACCCAGATTTTAGTGGCAATCCCAGCTCTTTGGCCCTGCTTCAAAGCCTTTATTTTACTGCTTTGAAGACTTTTTGCATCAGGAATAAGAGAAATGATATTATAGAACAATGCCCTTGCACGCACTGCTAGCTGTAAATTCTGTTAATAAAACAGGGCAAGCCACTTTCGATCAATAGGAGCTTGGCAGCCTTACCTGGAAATGGACTTCACTAATATTTGAAAGCCTAAGTAGCTTTCGCAGTTCACTTCCCTCCTTTCTTCGTTCTTGCTTTTGCTTTTCTCTTTCTAGGCATTTTGATCCTCCTGATTTCAGAGAAGTGAATCTGGGAGGAGTGGAATGAAGAGCAGAGCCCAAAAGAAGGGGATTTGAGGTAAGTTCATGCGCATTTTGCACACACACAAGTCAAGGACTTTTCTATATACTGTATCAAAGTACCAGCTAATAGCACAGTCTTAGTTTCACAAAGTTTGGCCTCATCCAGGACCAAACCATGACGGAGAAGCATGCCAAAGGCCTGGGGAATAATGAAATCTGCTCTGTACTATCTCAGTGCAAATCCAAAGTAACTCTACTTATATCAACTGAAGTAGTCTGCAAGTACAGTAGCGTGACAGCATATTTTCTAGAGACAGTCAAAGATAGATTTTTCCCCTCACCCAAACTGAAAGATAGATAGATATTAGAGCTGAATCTGTCTACTCCTGTGACTTTCTCTATTTGGTCATCTAGAGAGTTTAGTTATCTCCTTCTACACATGTGCTTAATTACTACAGCTAAGAATAATATCAGGGGAATGAACTGGATGACCCAGGAAGTTCTTTCTGGTCATATGCCCATATACATTTTTCAACCCAAAATTGTTCTGTTGTGCAAAGGGGTTTTATTAACAATTACATTTTTAATGTGAAAAGGGTATTTTCCACAAAAAATCCCACTTTTTATGAAATATTATTATTTGACTAAATGTTTCAAATTTTCAAGGGAAATTCTGAAACGAAGCAGCAAAATTACATTCCAGTTAATTTGAGATTGACATTTATTTTTTTTTAAACTGATTTTTTTTTTCTTATATTCCAGCTTTCACTTCTTTTCTGTTTCTGTTGATCCTTTTTCCATTCTATAATATTTAAAATGTTCCAACTTTGGGACAAAAAAATCAGAGAAGCAAAAGGGAAAATGAAACTTTGACAAAGTTGAAAGAACGATAAAAAACCACAAAGGTTCCATCGCAACTTCTGCAAAGTTGGGCAAATTTTAGAATATGAGAATGGAAAAAATGAGAGAATAATAGAAGAAGAAAGAACCAAATATTTTGAAAAGTTTGGGGCTTTTGAAAATGAATTAAAATAGACATTTTAACACAATTTCAATTCAAATTGAATTTAAGTTTCAAAACACAGCAATATAAAAATGTCTTTTCCCTATGCAATATTTCCTGCAAACATCCTCTAATGGAAATATTTCATTATACATTTTTCTCGTGAAAAAGCCAGTTTCTTAGTCACCTCCATGGATCACTCTGGCAAGTCAGTTCCTTTCTGGAATATGAGCACATTTCTATAACAGTAAAAATCTGCTTTAGTCCCTTTTCGTGCATGCCAGATCCGGTCAAGGCACCAGAATGTGGTACAATGGGCTTCGACACCAGTTGACAGGTCCATACATTTTAAGGCCAGAAGAAACCATCAAATCCCTGGCCTCACCTCTTGCACAGTACAGCCACAGAATTTCACTTCATTACACTCAAGTTAAGCTCATTAACTTAATTGTTGGCTAAAGCAGATCTTTGACAAAGGCACTCAGCCTTGCTTGACCTGACAACAAGAGATGGAGAATCTAGCACTTTCCCTGGCTCGTTGTAAAATCATCCCAGAGTCCAATGTAGGGCACTTTCTCCTTTGGTCCTGACCACGGATTGTGGCTGTTATTGAGGGGTGAACTGATAATGTCAGGTGTATCACATAGCAACAACTTTCTTGCTAATGAACAAGGTGCCACAATGTCACAAACTCTCATCATTTTGTGACCCATCTTCCAGGCCTTCCTAGACAAGACATAACAAGATGACTTATCTCCCAAAAGAAGGAAGACCAGGCTGACAGAGACACGTCCAGGCATTAGAGGCACTGCACATGCTGTCCTTTGGATGAGAGGACCTACTGCTTGGCCACACATTAAAGATCGCCAGGCTCCAGTATGGTGTGTGCAAGAGCCGTAAGCATTCACAGTGGCAACATTCCAACACGGACAATTATACTGAACTGAAAGCAGCGTTTCCCACACTGTTGATACTGGGGGCAGACTTTTTTTCTGATTAAAACTGGCGGCACACTTTGCTCTTACACCTGAAAAGATATAATGTGTAAGACTTACTGCAATGGGGCCTCTACTCCATTACTGAAGAGGAGAGACCCAGGGAGCAATCAGCTGGCTGCAGGACTTCTGAAGGCAGCCTCTCCACTTTACCTAACATCGAAGTGCAGCAGGAGAGACAGTGGGGTAGGAAAGAGGGGAGAACACAGCTGTCCTCAGGGACTGTCTTGCTATGCTTATGCAGCGGTGCCCAACCTTTTGGTCCTGCAGGCTGGATGAATAGTGCCAGGTCAGTCTGTGGGCCTGATCCCACCACTGGGGCTAGTGCAGACAAGACTCAATCCCACCGTGTGCAGCTTGGAAATTTGGTGGCAGGGGAGCAGGCACCCTCACCACCAAATTCCCAGACCTGTGGGGAGCCCTTGGAGCCCAGAAGACATGGCTTCATGGGCCAGATCTGATATTGATAACATATCATTTTTTGTGGCACGCTTCTGCTGCTCTCACAGCACACTAGCACACTGTGCAGCAGCACACCTTTTGGAAATCACTGACCTATAGGCTATGCTTGGGGATGGGATGCAGTCGTATGTACATATAGTTTGTAAACAAAACAGTTTCCACTGCAAATGCTTTAGGACTGGATGAAAGGCAATATGTGGAAATGAAAGATGACTATCATTATCTCTGTGGAAACATCATATCAAACCAAATATCACTTCCTTCCTTTTTCCCCCTTCAAATGTACAAATTCTGGCACCCACTGCATCTCCTGGCTTTGCCTCAGCAGGGTGGCTCCAAAATACAGGCGCCTGATTTCTAAAGCTGTCGTCTGGGATGTACTATTGAGCAGCAAAACATGGAAGATTTAGGAGGCAAAATGGAATCTCTTGCAGTAAAAATGGAAGCTGGCAACCTAATGCTGACTTGTCTTTGAAACTGTGACTTTATTCCCCACAGAAAGACCTGGAGTCTTAGCAACAAAATAAAATCAACCCTGCTGCTTCCCTTCATTTAATGACTGGTAAATTTAGAACAAATTAAAGGAAATGTTGCTTCACACAGTGTCACTGACCTGTGGAATTTACTGCTGCAGGGGGTCACCAAGTGACGATTTGAAAAGCAGCTAGAAAATGTTATGACCGCTAACGGTGTTTGCCATTAAACATGTTAAGAGGGGAGCAGAAGGTTGGGCAAGCTGATTTCCACATCCATCTCTGAATCTGAGCTCTGAGCCTGACTCCCTCCCACTCACAGGCTATTAATTTTATTTGCAAGTATTCAGACAGCTTCTGACAGAGCACAAGCATTTCCAAGAGCCCCAAAAGGTTTTGCTCGTTTGGGTACAAATGATTATTTGTCTGGACATTCAGAATGGAAAACCGATTATTTTCTATTCACTATTCCCTGCTTCATAAAAGCTCAATTTGGGAGCAGAAATGATGCCACGTAACTTAGGTCCGTAGGCATACAGCATGAATGATAGAGCATAAACAGCCAAAGAGTACACTTCATTAATTCCCCCAGAACTAACAATTTCTTAACTGAAGCATTTGGCAAAAAAACCCCAAAGCAAATAGCAGGAAATCAAAATGCACTTGTAAATGAGCTACTAAACCCCAAAAGGAACCAGCTCCGTAACAGATATTGTTTGGAACCATGCATGTCAACCTTGAAGTCTGCCATTATATTTGCAGGTGGTACCAAGGATGTAACAAAATGCTGTTTGAGACCACCAGTCGTACAAACAGGGAAGAGCAAAGACCAGCAATTGGCCTAGATGCAATATTCTCTGGAAACAAAATAGTTAGTTCTTGGTGGAACGAACACAGTACTTAAGGGCATAAAACAACTGTATGTGGAGCTTCAGACAGCCACTGCCCATGCAGCCAAACCAAAGGAGGAAAGAAACTTACAGAACTAGAATTTGGCCAAGACAGTAGGGTTAACACTCTTCCTTGTATGAAAAGTCTTGCGGTCTCTTTTGAGGCCATGAGCCCTGAGGAACATGTTTTTACTCTTTGGATAGTAAGGCAAATGTAGTTCTGCTCTCCAACCCAGGAGACTGTTGCCTGCTGTACTGGTTTGGAGCTCACTCCTGGACTGAGCCTGCATGTGTGCTGCTTGTGAGAAACGGCTTGTGAGAAGGCGATTCTTGGTCACTTTACAAGCTCTCTTCATATTGCGCCACCTCACACACACAGGGCCAGCAGTGGCCTCCTGTAGGCAGCTTTCACAGCACCACACATGGTTGCGACACACAAGGATTTTATTGCTTTTTTCAAAGAATAGTCTCTCTCTGAGAAAGGCTCAGCACAGGAACCACCAGTTGTGCCCATGTATCCAGATGCTTGGAAAAGTGCCCAATCCCTCTACATTCAGGACTCCTCCAAAGCCATTTCTGAGTAAAATAACCTGCACAGGAAAACTCACTGGGACTCTAAGACAGTGGCACAACTACTTGCAGACCAAGGAACGCTTTTCTTCCAATAGCCAAGGCCTCACTCTCACCTCACTATACTCTAATAAGAAACAAAGACAGGAAACCAAAAGGTTACCAGTAAATGCCAATACAGCAAGATCCAATTAACGCCAAACTTTCCATTTGCAGCTGCATGAATCCCAGTGAGACTCCAGCTCTGGAGCTAGGCTGACTCCTCAAGAATTGGCATGTGACTTTTTTCCAGCTAATGGCAGGGAACAATAAGGTTTCCCGGACTTGCTTTCTTTCTTTCTTTCTCTCTGCTTAACAATAAGGTTTCTAGGACTTGCTTTCTTTCTTTCTTTCTCTCTGCTGGGGGGTAGGGGGAAGGAAAATAAGGTTGATTATTTCCCTTGAGTCTTGGTTTTTGCCTTTGCTTTGCAAGGTGTGCCAATATCTCTGAGCATTCATGCTGCCAGTTCTGGGAAGGGGGGTGGGGGGTAGAAAGCATTGTCTCCCGTTCATCATAATCCTATTATCTAACCTTTTCTTAATGGAGCTGTCTGGGCTTTCTTCGCAAACAGCCAAGACACAAAAACTGAAGCCAAGAAAACCAGCCCCATCTTGCAGACTGTGCTTCACAGCCCATCACTAAGGAAGGACATTCACAACCAAGCCCTGTAAGCAAACAGTTATGGCAGGTTCAGCCTCATCTGGGAGTCCTCCTATTTTTGAACCTCCCTGCACTGGACACAAATGGTAGGAAGTGTTGATCAAGTTCTTCAGCACCGAGGAGGAGACCTCTGCATTGCACCAGGCTGAGATGGGTGGACAGGAGCATGAGGGGACAAGAGGCCTCTCTCCAAGAATGACAGCAGAAGAGACAATGATGAGAGACAGACAGGTTGCCACCTCAGAGGCATCCGCATGGGGGCTGAGAGTGACTGATTTGAAGCACTCCTGAGCTAGTAACTTTGTTTGCTGTACATCATCACCTATGACTATTAACACCACTGTTGCCCAGTGGCATGAGAGAAGAGGGCTTTCCCCTTTGCACAGCCTGGACAGTAGCAAAGAAAATCCTCCTGGGGGAGTCTGCTTTGCCCTGCTTGAACTACATGCCAGTCCAATAAACACAGACCACAATCATACTGTTCCAAGGGCAAAGCCAAGGTTCCCAAATAATCTGGACAGAGATCCTTTGACTCTATAAAACAGCCTTCAGTAATGTCACTCGCTTTGCCTCCATGACAAAGAAGGGAGAGAACCCTGCAGCTTCCCGACCAGGAACGTCCACAAGAGTTAGCCGCCATCCATCCACTTACATGCCTGGCTAAGCCAGGAAATATAATGCCAGTAAGAAACAAAGTGAATTAAAAATGCCATGACAGCTCCTAATGCTTCCACCTGAAGGGCTCATTTAAAAGGATAGGTTTCCACATTGTGGATCTTGGCGTCTGAACTGCAGACTCCTTCACCTTGATTCACAAAGCAGAATAAATGGGCAAGTGGCCTGCTGTCAGTCCCAGACATGTCACGCTACCAGCTGGGTTGTGAAATGGAGGGGAGGGGGCTGGGGCTGAGATGAAACTCCTAGCCAACTGGAAGAACCTGGGTTGAGACTGGCTGTCCTCCAGCAACATCCTTGAAAGAAAGGATGGAAAATAGCAGGTCAGAGAGCCTGCCCTTCTCTCAACCGGCACAAGAGTGTTCCTCGGAGAGTATGTTGCAGGATCCAAACAGAACTAAGCATTTCTGCCACTTTCCTAAGATTAAAAGAAGGTCCATACTAAAGAAGTGGCACATCACCACTTAAAATGCACTATGCATCGCCTTAAAATGCACTGTCATAAAAGCACTACCATTGTCTTGTCTAGAAAACACTAGGGGATGTCACCTGCTTGTGTTGGAGATTTGAGGAAGCTGTGTCCAAGCCACCATCACTAGCAGTATTCTAGCCAAATGACTCTGAGTTCATCAAAACAGGCTGTAGCAACAAGCGGATTAATGAAAACACTATGATGGAAGTCCTGTTTGCTGGGAGCGAATCTGGCACACAGCCAAAACATACCATGCACCATTATGCAAGGCGTGTGAGAGCATCATGATGTGCACAGACAAAGGGCATATGATTATAAGAACTGCCTAATCAGTGAGTTATTCTCAGCGTTCAGATAGTTGAACACTTACACATCTAAAAATAGCTAGTGATGGATCCATACCTGCACCTTAGCTTTCAGTGTGATCCATGACTGTTATCTGAGCCAGGAAACTCACTCTGCTCAGAGCAGAGATTGAGACCTATGCCTGTACCTGGGGCATGCCAGCCCCATACAATCCCCAAAGAAGGATTTTTCAAAAGTGTTCAGCAGTAACTTAACTTGCCAAGTCAATAGGTGCAGTGTTAGGCCAACGCTGATGATTTCCGAGATCCATCTGAATGACCTTGTGGGTGCTTTGTGCCTGGCTGCTGTAAGGCTAAGTGGTTGATAGAATACACTAGTAATGCCTGGCATGGTATGCAAAGGACCTTTCGCTGCTTCATTGTAGCGTATTGCACTTGCTTATTATCACATATGGTGATAAGATGATGATGTATCATTGCACAACACTGCACATTACAACAAGGGAACCAGTGGTAGGTAGGGCTGGAATCTGGAAATATCTTTGGATGAAAACCTGAAATGCCTTGTAGTTTCGGTGTGTCTAGGTTTGGTACTCTAATCTGGATCCATTAAAAACAAATGCTTGAGCCATAACATTCGCATCTAAATCCCTAATATGTATTCTTATGTGAAGGCTGCCAATTCCTAGGGTAACCAGTGCTTGGAAAAGATGTCTTCTTTAAAGGTCAGAAGGGTCTGATCAAAGCCCTGCTTCTAGTGCAGGAGTGGGCAAAATGCGGCCCATGGCCCAGATGTGGCCCACCAGGCCATTCTATCCGGCCCGCGGGGCCCCTAAAAAATTTAGAAAATTAATATTAATCTTTCCTGGGCTGCCTGTCATGCAGCCCTCGATGGCTTGCCAAAACTCAGTAAGTGGTCCTCCGCCCAAAATAATTGTCCACCCCTGCTCTAGTGACAGGTGCATCTCAGAAAGCAAGGAAGCTCAATTATGAGAAACATCCAGACAACCTGTTAGCTGAATCCCTTGAGATCATGAAACCCTGTCCATCCTGTGAGCATCAGATTACTCGAGATTCCTAAAACTTCTTTAAGGAATTCTGGTGGTTGCCTTTCTTGTCCAAGGTGGAGCCAGGACACATAGAGGCTGCAGCAAAATGGAAATTATGAAGACGTAGGGAGGGGAATCCTCTAAAGTTTTCCAGCTAATGAAAAGTTTGGTTCTGATTTGGAGCAGGTCACTTCTCTTCACAAGCTAGTTTTTTTTTCCTAATAAGAATACACCACCACAATATAGAAGTTTCGTTAGATGCTGGGACAACTACATGAACCCTGGTGTTCGTGTTGGATCATGAAGCAATTACCACATGCCACTACTCTAGGTTAGAGGGTGGGACAGAATTGCACAAACCAGCATTTTCAGCACTTTCAGGAGTCACAGTTTCACTGCAGTGGAGCAATTTGAAAGTGAACCTTTAAGCCAGGTACATGCAGCATTTTCTATGACACTGAGCAGGAGACCAGGCTTTCGTTCCTTCAGCCTAATGTGGCCAACCAGCCAACAATCTTAGGAGACTTACAGCCAGCCTTCTGGTTGTAAGGGCTGCTTCACCAGGTGCGGGAATTGAACTAACCCCTGCTGAAGAAGCAGCATTGTTCTGTGATGTCCAGAGAGGCAGGAAATCCCACGTTCTGATCCCGGCTTCGTAGTTAATTCCTTCATTAACCTTGGGCAACCCCTGCTTACGTGCCTCATTTTACTGTTCTGTGGAATGGCAGAATCCTACTCACTTGCACTGCTGTGAAGATTGATTAGCGTGGTGGAGCCTACCCCTTTGGCAGGCATGCTACAAATCAGTCCCACACCCCCCCATACCTCTACCCAATCTGTTGCTCTGCTTTCTGTTCCCTGCTCTGTTTTCTGCTTCCTGCCTCACCTTCTCTTCTGCTGCCTGTCCCCTCCCTGATCTGTTGCATGCTACACACAGAGGCCAGGCATGCCACATGTGGCACTTGTGGTGGATTAGCAAATGTCTGTACAGCAATGCGAAATGTAAGACATGTGTAAGCTGGAAGAAATGCAAGTGTTTAGATCACCCGCCTACAACTCAGGACACCAGGCTTCAATTACTGGCTATGCCACAGACTCTACATGTGAATTTGGGGAGGGGCTTAGGCCAGTTTCTTAAAGGTTTTTAGATGGTTTTACAAAAATGCTTCACACCTACTTTAAACCCTCGAGTACTATGGCGATGACAGACACACATGTACCTAGGGTAGACAAAAAGTGATGTAAGCAGTAAATACTGTTATCGCTGTATGTGCCGTGGGGGTAAACAAGGCTTATCGTGTACTCCCTGGTGTTTGTGTGCATGTGGCTTTTCTTTAGAACAATGTGTTGGCATTAACAAATGCACCTACATGCTGTGGATCTATCCCTCAATAAATGAACATGCATAGAAGTCTGTGCTCTATATATACACAAAGCTCAAATCTTTTCTTGAGTATGTGCGTCTTCCTGTGTGTCTCAGTGGGTGTATGTCGGGCCTATGTGCATCAAAGCATTTGCCCTTATTTGCATGTGCATGTCTGTGCACCATCTCAAAGTAGCCCGCATGCTGCACTGATGTCTTGCAGCTGGAGCTCAGGGCTCTCAAGGAGTTTCTCCCTGTGGGCCACAGCAGTTGCTGGGCTGTGCACTCAGCTGTCATGGCTAAACACCCCATCCTCTGACAATGCTACAAGAAGTTTTTCAATAAGCCAGTGCTCTGAGCTAGCAGGAACTGAACTCTGGCACTTCCTTCCAGTGGGAGATGAGTCTTAGCTCTTTCTCCTGAATTAATACAAAATATATAACTGTCTCAATGGGGCAAGACACAAAAAGATGCCAGGAATGAGAGTGACGACTGAGGGAAACACACTTTGAAAGGAACAGATGAGAAAAGAGAAGAGTAATATGAGGGACTGATCACCGCTGCTCGGCAGTGTCACTCCCACTTTGCCACAAACATATCCACTGTTGCACTGCTTCCTCGCAGCGCTGCAATGCAGCATCCCCTGCTTTCCCATCTCCCCGCTGATCCCCAGCTCAAAGCTGCAATGCAGCATTAGAGGAGTGCCCCGGCTTGTCCCTCAGGCCCTGTGCTCCCCTCCACTGCTCAGCCCCACCCAGGGACACTAGAAGAGCTCCCCAGCTCCACCCATGCTCTGTCCCAGATCAGCCCAGCTCCACACTCCTAGAGCTCACTAGCCTTTCCCCTCCTTATTGGAAGCAATCATTTCACTGCAGTGAGCCACCCCTCCCCAGATTAGTGGCTTTACTCCCTCAGAGGAGGAGGCAGCTCTAAAGAACAGGATGGTGCAGGAGAGCTGAATTTAAATCGGTTCCCCACGTGCACTGCTCTGGGTGAAGCAACCTGGTGACATGCAAAGGGACCAGCTAGCTTTAGGAGCATTCCCTTTTGGCTCAGTGCAGCCTCCTAAAGAGCCTGTGGCACGTTCTCACAGGACTAAAGGACTAAAGAGGGGCCTTGGGGAATGACATGGCTGAGTGACCCTTTGCTGTGGTGACCATCCTGTTGGGAAGTCAGAGGGAACGTGATTCTGGTATGCACAGACACGTGTCACTATTGTACCACCACCATAGATAAACGCCTGCTGTTGCTGTACTGCCACATATACCCCTGCTACTACTGCTGCACCCATGTCACACAAGCCAATCATATACTGTGGTGTATGCTATACCACCACCACACACATGCACAACACTACTGTACCACTGCCGCCTGTACACATTTACCCTTATACCATGACACTCATGCCTAGCATTGGTATATCACCACCACATGCATTTGTATTACTCCTGTACCACCGGCACACACGTATCTGACCTTGCTGTGCCAGCATCACACACACATGCCTGCCATCAGTGTACAACCACCAAACACACAGAGGACACTACAGATACACCCCCCCAACATTACTGTACCATCACCATGCACACACAGCATTGTTGGGACACAACCTAAGGCCTCCTGCTCTAAAATTACTTGAGCTGAAGACAGCTTTCCCCTTGGTGAGTAAATCTGGGGTTTGTATCTGCTGCGTATCTTCTAGGCACTGGAACTCAAGACCTTTTTCCTCCAAGAAACTGCCCTCATCCCTCACTCTATTGAAGGAACAGCTCTATCAGACTCCAGATGGAGGCACTTGTCATAGGAAATAGCCATCACTAATGGCTGGCTCCTTTAAAGGTTACACACCTTAAAGGATGTAACATGCAGCATGGCACTGACCTGGAACGAATCCCCCAAGGTAAAGCAGGTACAAATGCCAGCTGAGCACTTCTGCTAGAGGCTGTGAGGAGAACAGGGCTGAAAGAGACACAGTGGTAAGTTTTCATGCTGCACCATGAAGTATGAAGCTAACTGGGACATCAAAGGAGTGCTAACTCAACTGCACATGACAGGGGCAATGGTAAGAAAGGGGACACATGCTGGAGGTGATACTCCTGGCACACTGGCAACATGGCTGTTACATAAAGAAGTGCAAAGCAAAGGCCAGGAGACAAAGAATTGTGAGAAGATGCTGCAAAATGAGCCAGAGGCTCTGCTTAAAATGCAATGCACAAAGCCAAAAAGTCCTAGAAAGACATGGCATGTGGGGCAGATGCTGCTGGGGGCACATCACACAGCCTACGGGTTCTTGGAACTGCATCACCAAGCTCAAAGTTCTGGCTGGGCACCGCTGTTGGGCTGCATCATGCAACAATGGCCCCAAACTAGGCTCCCTGCTCAGTCTCCCAGGCACTAACTTTCACCCTCAGTGGAAAAGACACTTCAGAATGTTCCTTTTGCTGCTTCCTTTTCTGGGTCACGGTGGTGACAGTGATGGTAGATCTGGCTTAAAAGACTCTAGGGAGCAGATGGCTGAAATGTTTCATTCAAAATATCCTTTATGGAAATAAATGGGTTTTCATCAAAATGGAATATCCAGGAAAATGTCAGATTGCAATGAAATTTATCTGGTTTCATTGAAACAAAGGAAAGTGCAAAAAATGTCTGGTTTTTGGTAAACAAAATCCAAACATTTTTGTCTGGAAAATGCTCAGGTTTGGGGTTTTCACTTTTTGTGCTGAAGAGTTTTTGAAGTTTGAGCTTTGGTTTGCGCTTTGAGTTTTGAACTTTGATGTTCAGTGTTTGGTTTGCATGTTTTAGAGTGTCTCTTCCCCCATGTGCTGTGATACCTGGGCGGTGGTACTAGACACTTCTCCATGGCTCCCACTAGAATGGAGGACGGGGAAACCTACCAACTTGCATCAGGACTCTTGCCTTTTGCTGCAAGGGGATTCTGAAACCACCTCCTTTGAGGAGGCTGCATCTCAGGAAAGGAGTGGTAACACAGTACTTCCAGGCTCAAGGGGAAGCCCTGACATGACAATGAGATCCTTTCCTTCTCTTTCCCCCTGCCCTATGTCCCAAATTCAGGAGCTCTGCTTCAGATTTTATTGCCAGTAGGAAATAAATTCCCAACCCTAACAATCTTATCACAGACGCTCCATAATGCGGGGGACTTATGAGCAGAATATCATTAACATAATAGTGATATCAGTGCGGCAGTGGCATTGCTTTACGAGGCAATAATATGCTCCCTATGTGGCAGAGAGCTACTCGACCTTCGGCCTCCTCGTGTGTGTGCAGTGGGGAGCTGGGTTATTGCCTCGTAAAGCAGCTCTGTAGCCTCATTATCACTTCATGAACCACTTGGCAATATCGAAGGTAAAGGGTGGATGTCCCCATTTGTCACATGGCCACGTGGCTGGTAGGCAGGTGAGATGGGCAGCAGGCCAGGAGAGGGGAGAGCACATCACTGTTTTGGGAAGGGGAGCTTGATGTAGGGACACCTCCTCCTTCTCAAGTGGGATCCTCTCAAGGTGGGACTTGTCAAGTGTAAGCCAACAGCTTATCTACAGCTGTAAGCAACAGGCTTATATTTAGTGAAGGAATCAGGTATGATGGCACCACCTTGCAAGTCCACCGTTTTGTCTAGCAGCCCTTTTCAGACCCTTAGCAGCTTGGCTCCTCCTCACCCCAGCCTCTTGGCTTCCTGCTTGGAAAGCCTGGCTCGTTTTCACTAGCACACTGCTTCTACTCCAGCCCTCAGCAACTGGGCACCCTCTGCCCAGCCAGCCTACCTAAGGAATGCCAGCGCTCAGATACGCACCAAGCTTGGGAGCTATCGCTGGCTAGAGCACAGCCTGTGGAAACCTGAGATGTACCTATCAGGCACAGAAGTAGACTTCGGTACCTAAGTGCTGTTCTATTCCACCCTGCTTGGGATCTTGGATCTTGAACAAGGTGGCACAGAATCACACTTAAACACCTACATCCACTGATATATCTTATAGGTGGAATAGCATCTGGTCCCAAGGGCTCTCTCCCCTCCTGCATTAGTGAGAAGAGGAAAGTTTCATGCTGAGCTATCACCCACCTGTCTGGGAAGCCTTTTCAAGCAATACAACTTTGAACAGGCAAACATGGAGAATGGCTTTGTAGACGGCCTGCACCTTGGAGGCAGGGTTTTTGGGCTCCTATTTTGACCTCCTGCATGACCCACTCTATGTCTCTGTTTCATCACCTGTGAAACAGAAAACAATACTAGCTGTGCATACTGGGTTCAACTTTGACACCCCATGGAGCAGAGCTGACAGTTCTGGTGGGAACACTGCTGATGAAAGGCCTGCATGAGGACACAGATCTCAACCCACACATGATACAGTGGAAGCCCACCCACTGCTAGAGCTCTATGTGAAGTATAACATGCTTTCCCTGCTGCAGTTGATTGCTGCTGAGATGGGGGTATGTCCCTTTCTAACTCACTGGTGAGGCCAGCATTAGAGAACATAAGAACTACCATTTAGTGGCTCAGACCATAGATCCATCTTGCCCAGTACTCCGTGTCACACAGTGGAAGAGAGTGGATACTGAAAGGGAGAGTGAACTGGGTATGACAGCAGTTTTTTTCCATTGTTCCTCTCTCATTTGCAACTGCCATCATTTAAGGTCTAGAAAGAATGGACTGCAGTTGTACCTGGCCATGGCACAGGGGCATAAGACCAAATGGGAGTTATGCACCTAAATATCCTAAATAATTGGGCACTTGTGCCTTGATCCCATATACCTCCATGTAGCAACCATACCCAGTCCTGCTCATTGTTCTCATGCAAATACCAAAAACTCAGTTGCTCAGTCAATATTTGGGGCAGGCAATACCCCGAGCCGTATGCTTGAATGCACAAATCTTTGCACTCAGAATAGAAAAATACCTGTGGACTCGCAGTCTAGGGAGCTCTGGGTAAGTGTTGACTTTTCCATAGCAATTACTGTAAATTCTCGCACATGCTTCCTCTATTAACCACCCCCCGACCCCCATAGAACACCAATACTTGCAAATAGAGCACATATTCAGACACACACCTTGCACTCTGGCCTCTGCACACTTACACATACAGAGGAAAGCAGCTTCAAGCATTCTAAATTGGGTTCTCCAACCACACTGGGCACATGACCTCCATGCCTTGTCATTCTGTGCCCTAATGTCAGTGCAGCTAGCAAACTCAGTTCCTGTCAAGCTTTGATGAGAAACCTCAGTCTCTAGTTGACATGAAAGATATAATTTTGATGTTGGAAATAGTCTCTGCAGAACATATGTGGTTGCTGTGTCCTAATGACCTTGCCCAACTTGCATAGGTTTGTCCCCACTTTATGGAGATGGCCTAGTTTGGGCAGGCTATATACAAAAACTTTGGTGTCATTCAGTGGGTGATGCACCATAGCAATGAGATGCTAAGAGGCAGCATTTGGTCACTGCCCTGTATTTTGACCATATACTAATCTAAAGGCTTGTGTGTGCTCCTGGCATAAGGAACATGCAGCAGAGATAAGAACTAAGGCAGCAGCAAGTAAAGGCACCTAGGAGTCTTTTTGCAGATGGCTTACATGGAACGCATAGCTTAGAGTGGGTGACCAGACAGAGATTTGAGCACAAGCCAATAGTTCATAGCCAACAAGTTCTGTTAGGACCAGAAGCTAGTATAACCAGCCACCTTCCTGTTCAAGATCAAGCGAGTGGATGGTTCTTATCAAAACCACCCCATACCTGATGTTACCTGACAGTCATGGTAAAAAGTCTGAAAATGGAATGCAGGAGTGGGATTCTCCTTGTATGCAATGAGGTGGTTCCTTAGGCCCTAGTGAACAGTGGGGGATCCCGCCCTCCCATGTCAGACTCACTCTGGAGCTTCATTCTTCAATGCCCTCAATACTGCCCAATTCAAAAGCCCTAGATACACTCTTTGCCTGGTTTGATTAAACAGCATGCTGTCCAGCTCTGGACTTGTTCCAGGCTCCATAGACATGGCCACTTCTGCGGAAGAGCCAGGCTGGTGGAAGCTATCCAAGACAACACCTGACACTTAATGAGGGTATTGCCAGGATACTGAAATGACTAGAAGGACCAGATTCAAAAGACTGAATGTCCGTGTTCATTCATGGGTCATGTACACCCATTTCAGGTTTGGCCATTGCTGCATATTGGGAAATAATGCAACAGTAATAGTAGCACTTAGCTGATATATTAGTTCTCACAATGGTAAATCTCTGCATGCTATCTGTATCCTCTTTGCACAGATGGGCAAAATGAGACAGACAGAAGAGAAAGGATGTGCCACCTGTCAAACAGGGCCAGATTCTACTCCTTTTCTTTAGGTGCCTCAGTATGATCCTGTTCTACTCTGCCTGAGTCTCTGAAAAAAGAAACAAAAAACTGCAGGTGAGCCCCCACACCTAAGTGAGTTCCCTTGCTACTTTTTGTGACTCAATCTTAATGCCGAGATGAAGGAGCGTTACAAAAGTAGGTGCATTACTGTTTTTTTTCGGAGACCTGAACAAGCTGGAATAGGATTACCCTTAGGTGTCCAATAGGTGGAATGAGGTCTGGCCCATAGTGTCTCTGCAAAAAAGCCAGAAATGAACCCATATCTCAACTCCCAGCCAGCATCCTAGCTGCTAAACTAGCTCCATTTAAGTTCTCCTCTTGAACAGCCTCAGAAACAATTCTGACTTAAGAGGATTAAAGCTAGACCACAACAAAGTGAAGGGCAATGCTTCCATGGAACTGAGCGAGGACAAGGACTTATTCTGCAACAATCTGAAATTAAAGTAAATGTTACTTATTTAATCTGTTCTCTCTTTTCCTGTTAGAGCCTCCATTTCCCTGAGCTATCACACCCATTCATCATTAGACAGCCAGCTTCCTGGTTACAAGGTGACACCCTTCAGAACCAGCAGAATCAGCAACTTCCCAGGATTTAGGGACTGCTTGCAACAAAAGTGCAGGAAATAATAGAGGGGCTAGTTGGAACATGACACAGCTCCTGGTAGGCAGCTGTCCAGAAGGCATTCCTAGAGCAAGCAGAGTAAAGAGATGCTCCAGCCTCTAGCACACATTTCCATGCTTGGTTGAAAATTTATTTCCATCTTCCAGACAAAGGTTCCATGTGCAGGCTTCATCCCTATGGCACCATGACAGCAGCAGGTCTCCAAGGCTTCATTAACAGTCCAGTGGCTAAAGCACTGGATGGAAAGGCACCTTCAAAACTGCCCATCTTTTCTAAGCTGTGCAGGCCATTCAGATTCCAGCAGTTGCCATCATAAGTCTATCCCGGGTGGTGCAGGGTCCGGTTTCCAATGTTGACCTGATTAAGATGCAAGAATTCCTCTGATGGATGATGAGGAAATCACTTCCTTCCAGAGGAGATGTTTCCTCTTTGGTCCAAGCATATGCCCTGCAGCAGGAGCACAGGGATCCCACAGGCATGTTTATAGCAAGCAGCATCACTGAAGATCCCAGTTTTGTTATCCCTGTAAAGGTCTATACCTTTTGGCATCCTGCTAAGTTCTTTGCTTCAGTGACAACTTGTGACAGTGTACGGTATCACTGTAAACATCACTGTGTACTGGAGGTCTTATCTCAAACACATCTTTAGGCTGACATGAAGAACAGTAGTAATCACTGTACATTCAGCTGCGGGTGCAGAGCCTGGGGTCTGCAAGTCCATGGAGTGAGGGCAGGGCAGATGTGGCAACCCTGCTGCTTTGACCTCATTTGGTTGGGATTGCTTTTCATCCCTCCCTTCTAGCTGCCTGCCTCCTCACCAACTTCACTGTGCTGGGCTCATACAGTGCATGGATGCATAATCCCATCTCCTAGCCAGGGATGAGATGGGCATGTACCAAATGCCCCCCTTACCACAACTTCAGTGAGCTTATGTTGCAGTGTCCTGCGGTTACAGGGAATCTCTGGTGCATGGAGGGGATTCCCATGGCTTCGCGTAGCATGGAGAGGGACAAACACCAGCTGTGTAACCCAGTCCTTGCTCTCCATCAGCTTAACCTGTCCAGGAAGTTCCTGGCAGTGTTGAGGTTAGGAAGATGCAGCTATGGGCTGGGTGGTTCCATGTTCGCTCTCTCGTGCTGTTGTACCATCCTGCATGTGTGCCTTGGATGGCCCCCCTGCAGCTGTGTGAAGTACAGTGATAACTGACTGATGGCTAATAAAAAGCCGGTTACATGGAGGACTGCAGTACTGAAAGTGGCTTCAGTGAACAAGCATCCCCCATTGCAAGGCCCTTACTTAGAAGCAGCTTCTGTACTTGCTTGGTCTCTCCAAGTTCTTCCTGAAGTACCTACCAGATGGGCTGTGTTCATTTTCTGTCCTCAGTTGTTGTTGTGAAATGCCAAACACCTGCTGTACCCCAGATGCCAAGGGAAGGTCTCAAGACAGAGGCTTGCTGGAGTAGGACAGGAGCAGCACGCTCCTTGGGATGAAGCATGGTGCAGACCTGCTGGCCAGCTTGTGGCCACTTCAGACAGCCCTTTGCTGTCTGCCTCTAAGCCTCGACTGTACCTGCCCTTCTGTCACAGCACTCTGGAGAGCACTGCAGAGCAGTCCAGCCTTTCTATGTGCAAGTGACAGGGAATAGAGCAGCAGCAGGCTCAGGCCTAGTGTAGGTGAGGTGCTTCAGGCTGTTGCTGACTAACTGCTGCTGGAGAAAGGTTGGACAGATACTGTGAACAGTACACTGGACTGGGTCCCTCCCAGCTGCTTAATTCTCACCCATAAAGCTGATTCTGCAGTGCCCCACCACCACTCTAATCTACATCCACTTAGACCTGGGGGGGCTTCAGAGACATGTTCATCCCAGGGGACGTGGACACATCTCTAGGCATGTCACCAACTCAAAACACACAAGTTGGAAGGAAGGGCATCAAACTGGCAGTATTAAATTGATGCTTCTTTTTAAAAAGAAATAAATTGTGTCTTGGGCCAAATCAGCCAAATCAGTTCTGAATTCTATCAACTGAGCAGAGCTCAATTGTTCAAGTCTGTGTAGTGCTACCACTGGCAGGTGTCCTCCCTCCCAGACTCTTCAGCCTAAGGCTTCAGGTACTCCCAACTCCATGGCAGGCATCCTACATGCAAGCCCCAAGCCTAGAGACCTTGGGGTTCAGAGGCCCCCAAGTCTCACTTGCCCCTAGCCAAAAGGCCAAAGGAGTAAGCTAGAGGGAAAGCCCAAGAGCAATCTCCCATTGCCATAAATTGTGTGACTGAGATCCTTGGTGTTATAGAGGGTAGATACCTGTTTATTGCACTGCAGGCAGATCCCCCTGCAAAAGTCTACATCAAACCCACATCTCTGAAGAACCAGAGATGTACCTGCCAGCCGGACTGGTGGCTCAGCATAAAGGGAGCTTGGTCCCTAGTCAGCAAGGGCTTTTCTTAAAGGGTGACACAGGCAAATAGAGATCAAACCTAGCAAGCCTGGAGGGAAAGCTCTGATCACAGAGTAGATGGAGCAGTCCCCAGCTGGACTGAGAGAATAAACTTCAGGTTCGCCAGTTTGATTTAGAACCAAGAGATGGACCAAAAGCACAAGCTATGGGGAAAAAGAAAGTGACTGGAAACACACCAACGTGCCCTGCCCTGCACAATCCTCCACATCCTGCCCCCTTAAGATGGAGACCACCCATCTCAAAGGCAACCTCCCTGCTCTTCGTCCCAAAGGGCCCTTCCTTTGATCATCTGTGCAGGAGAGGAGAGACCTGAGGGTAACTCCTTGCCCTGCCTCATCAAAACCTCCCCCTGGCTTATAATCAACTCAGATAGAGACTCTGCTGCAGCCTCCAAGGGCCCCTTTAATTCTCATTCAGCTTCATTCACTCCTCCCTCTCCTGCCCCATGGAAAACAGTGTCTTGCAGCAAGTCACACCAGTCATCTGATTTCAGACCCAGTAAGCCGAAGTGGGAGGCAGGTTCCAGAGCAAGATCCCTCGTGAAATGATTCCTG
>NW_005842390.1:182991-187963 GCF_000455745.1 Alligator sinensis
CCATGTGAAGGAAGAACCAAAGCTATATCAATAGTGTGCCCTGATAACCCCAGGCCCAAGAGACTGCAGCGCAACCTAGATATTCCCAAGCCAGCTCGTAACTAGCTACCTTGGGTACCAGCAGCAGGTTTGCCATGGCAGCACAGGGCTCAGCACTGGCTAAATTTAACCTGCTTCTCTAGTGGGTTTTGCTATGTGCAAAGAGTTCTGCACTGAGGCTACATTGCTGCTGGATAGCTAGTTTAAAGCTAGTGGGGAAATACACACTAGGGCACAATTCTCAAGCAGGGTATTGTGGCACCATGGAGTGCCTTGAGATCCTTTCAAGGGCGTTATGTGATATTAGCACTGTTAGGCAGACAAACATGATTCACAAGATAAACCCAGAGACTTCAAATAGGAATCCATAATGTTATAAGCAGTTGGACCTGTTGTGACCTGACTTCTTTGCAACAGAAGAATTGCTCTATTATTTTTCTGTATTGAAAAAACAAGTGAAAAGTAAGAACTGGCATTTTCAGAGGGGTGCCTCAAACCTAAAAAAGTTGAGAACCACTGATGTACACTATACAACATTGCGCTGTTTTGACTACAGTGCAGGCATAAACTTAATGGAAGTTGAGGAATTTCAGCACCTATTTGGATCATGCTGACAGTGTGGACCTAGTAAAAATCCAGACGGATGTTACATTTTAGAGAGAATCCTGCAATTCAGGGGCAAAGTTGGCTCCTGCGTTTGCAGTGGTCCGAGAATAAGACACGTTAAACCCCAAGACTCTGGTCCTTCTGTAAGGCTGGGGGGACCCAGACTACTTTATAAAAGGGGAATGGGCCCAGAGTTTAGCATCTCAGATCACTTTGCTACCTTTGATGAAACCTAGTGCACTGTTGTGCAAAGAACAAACACAGCTGTACTGCATTTCCTGACTACACCAGGTGCAAAGATCAAACACATCAGCCTGGCAAGACTTGCATAGGTTTCCAGTGCCATACCATCCCTGTGGGCTAAAATGGTTAGCACAAGTCCTGCAGTGGTTCTTCCAGAGGAACTAAGAAGCAAGCACCTCCCCGCCCCACTCCTTGCCTGGTCTGAAACTGCAAAGGAGCCAAACTTGCATGTGTACATGTAAGAAATGGGCAGTCTCCCATTAGCAACCAGCATGGTCATCTCATTGGTCACCTGAGGTCAGCTTGGAGTCAGTCTGGAAGGAAAACTCTGATCACAGAGTGGATGGGACAGTACCCAACTAGACTGGAAGAACAAGTCTTCAAGAAGCTATGAAGCTATGAAGTGCACCAGTCTGGTTTAGAACGAAGAGACTGACCAAATAAACAAGCTTGGGGGAAAAATCCAATAGAACCTGCAATTCCTCTGACCAGAAACAGTTGAGAACAGCTGGCAATGATGTCTACCTTCATCCTGCTGACCTAGTTACTTGAGCTCTCTGCCCTGGCCTTCCTGCTCTGGGGAGGAAGCTGGAGACACTGATTAATGAAGGAAGAACAAGCCCCAATCCAGTTTTCCTCCCCATTGCACCTAGTGCCTTTGCATAGTGTATGTCACTCCTGTTGCACAAAGCTAGGCACGTCAGACCCCTAGGTCGAGACAATAGGTGGCCTGGCATTTAGGGTGCTAGCCTGTGACTCCAGCAAGCTGGTTTCAGTTGTTTTCTTCTTTTATTTTTTTAAATTTTGTGTGTCAGGCTAAATCAGACAAATCCGTTCCAAATTCTATCGACTGAACAGAGCTCAATCATTCAAGTCTATGTGGCGCTACCACCGACAACTATCCTCCCTCTCAGACTCTTCAGCCGGGGGCTTCAGATTCTCCCACATCCTACATGCAAGCCCCAAGCCTTGACATTCAGATGTCCCCAAGTCTCACTTGCCCCTAGCCAAAAGACAATAGGAGCAAGCTAGAGGGAAAGCCCAGGAGCAATCCCCCAGTAGACTCCTGAAGAGGGGGCCTGCCTGCCGTGCAATGGACAGGTCTGCCAAAGACTCCTTGTGTGACCTTGCACCAGTCACTTAGCGCCAGATTTCTAATCTGTTAAAGCACCCAAAGATGCAGATAACCACCTACCATGTTTTCAAAAACTGGACTTAAGCAGAATTCCAACTGATTTCATAGTTCCCATCTCTCTGCATGTTTAGGTGACTAATTCATCTATCTTTGAAAATCTGGCCTTTAATCTCTGTATCTCAGTTCCCCTCTATAAAATGGGTGATAAGCCCACTCAGCCTTCTAAGGGTGTGGGATGCTAAATTTGGTAGATGCAGAGATGCTAGAGCTCTATGTTAATGGAAGCAGAAGGACCTAGGATTGCTCAGTACAATGGCCCATATCATGCATAGACCTGTGCTGCTGTTCTTGTTTTACTGATAAGGCCCAGGGAGTGGAGGTGACATTCTCAAAGTCAGAGGGAGTAGCATGCAACTGTATATAGCAGCCTGTCCTGACTTCCAAACCCATGCCTTATTCACCAGACTACCTGCCCCTCAAGTGGCAGAGGAAGTCCTAGCTGCTTCCCACTGCCACCTCGGCTCCTCCTGGCAGATGGATCCCTTCCAAGCTGCAACTCCTGGGTTTACACGGAGTAGAGACAGGAATGGATCTGGGCATTTTTTAGCAAAGTCAAAGTCAGGGTCAAGCACCCAGAATGTGCAGAGCGTCTTTGCGGATGGCCTGACCTCTCCCACAGACCAGGCTAAAATCAATAATGCATCAGGCAGGGGGAAGAGTCCTTGGATTTTTTGTAGTGCGTTTGTTAAAGGCCAAAGACATGTGTAACATCTGTGTTTAAAGTGAGACCTTGGCTCCCACCCAGCCTTGCTTCCTTCCCTATATAATCTTGTCTTGTCCTAAGCTTAGCAAGGGGGATCAGTATGGAAGAAATAAACAGGAGCCCCTGCACTTTCTCTGATCTGTAGACTGAGCCAAACCCTGTGTGTGTGATGTTTGTATGTCCATAGAAAAAGGCCAAAATGCTGAGTGAAAGCAGGATTCCTTATGAGATCCCCTGCTCCAGTTTGCAGTCCCTGGGTGCTGGTAGCTAAACAGGTTCCAGACTACAAGACCTTATGGCCCCACCCATGTGGCCATAAGGCTGGATCTGTGAGACAAGAGCTTACCCTCAAGCATGGGATATCATCAGACTGAAGAAAGGGTGCAGTTTAGTGGTCAGAGAAAAGCATGGTTAATTGAAACTTCTGGGTTCTATTTCTGCTGCTGTTCTGCATGCAGCCTTGGCTCTGTGCCACATGCTTCCCTGCTGCACAATCAGGAGCCTGACGCTTACCTGTCTTGCGAGGTTTAATGCTTGCCAAAGGCTTTGGGCCCCTCAGAAGCAAGGTGTTATAAATGTGCAAATGTATGGAGAAGAATATGCTGGACCGGGTGGAAATCCATACCCAAACATGCTGAGCATGGTAAAAACACACACCATATACGTTTTCTTTAGTATAATTCCAAGCCAGATGCCCAGCTGGGGTAAGTCCATTGAGGCCAAGCAAGCCCGGTGATCTACCCAGCTGCAGACCTGACCAACAGCCTTTCTTTCCGGCTGTCTCTGCTAAGGATATCCTGTGACCTTCCCTCCTTGCTCTAATGCAGGACAGTGGGGTTACAAGCACAGACCATTCGCCTCCAACATCTGTGCAAGCAGCTCCTTCAAATGCTCCAGGAAACTAAACACACGGGGGCCACTAACACTTTTTCCGGAGCCAGTCCCTAATCCTGCCTTTTGCAAGGTGACTAGGATGTGGAGCATGGTGTCAGCAGAGCATCTGTGGCCCAGCTGAGCAGGGTGGGGGTGGGGATCGGGTTTCACGCTGCCTTTCATTTGGGTCCGGGGCTGTGCATCTGACAAACCCTCTAAGGCTATGATTTACGTCCTCTCCTGAACTGGGGGACGCAGGCAGCGTGCAGTTTCTCAGCCAAGATGGGGACGTGGAAATCTTTCCAGGGCTGCAAGGAAACGGGATATTCTAAGCGTAGCCTCAAAACGCAAGCCAGCGAAGGAGCCACCCGCCCCTCCCCCAGCCACACGGAGCCCAGCCAAGGCTCCAGTCCTTTGGTATTTCATTCTTTATGAAATATGTGTGTGACCAGCGCGTGCGCTTGGGAGCAGAGGTTTAGCTGGTCTGTCAGGGCTGGGCAATGAGCGCTGGGCATTGCCTGCCTCCCCCTGAGCTGCTTTTCAAATTCGCCTTGCTCCCGAGCTGCACACTCCAGTGCCCTGCTCCTCCAGCTTGGCCCAAGGCCCTCAGACCTAATCTGTACCCCCAACCTCCGTAGGCCAGCCTGGGGCTCCCCTTCCACAGGTAGGCCAACGTGCTCCCGTCCTGATCCGCAGCCTCCTCTGCTTTTCCACTCCTGGCCCCCAAACAAAGAGCTCTGCCGGTCGGTGCCTTTCGCCCATTGTGCCCCGGGCTCGGCCCATCCCCTCCACTCTGACCCTGCTTTCCTAACCAGAGCCGCGGCAGCCTACGCAGAGGGCCGTGTCACAGATGGAGGCTGGCAGCGCAGCCCCCGCCCCCGGTTCCCACAGAGCAGCGCCAGCCCATGCCCGCGTCCCCTGCGGAGCGCAGCCACCTCTCCCTCCCGCCTGGAGGCTTTGCCCAGGGCTACCACATCCCGGTGCGGGGGAGACTACAGCGGGCAAGCAGCCTGCGGTGCGCGGGGGAGCGGGTGACACCCATGCCGGGCAGCGGGGGCTCACTGCCCCCTTCCCCTACAGCACCTGCGCCAGGATGCCCCGGGCGGGGGGACAGAGGCACTCACCCAGCATCTGGCTGAAGAGCAGCTGCTCCAGGTCGCCCAGCACGGTCACCACGAGCTCGGGGTCCACCTTGAGGTAGGGCTTCTCGTCGGGCGCCTTCCCCGCCGCGGGCGCCGCCTTGCCCTGGGCGCGCGCCTTGCTGGACAGGATCTCGTCGTCCGACTTGCTGTCGTCGGCGCCGCCGGCCTCGG
>NW_005842390.1:188694-203359 GCF_000455745.1 Alligator sinensis
GTTTGGCAGCTCAGGGGGAAAACGGGCACCTGGGGGGGGGGTGGTACCCAGGAAACCTGCACGCCAGGCTGAAAAGGATAGCACTGGGACTGAGCAGAAGCCGAGCGGTCCCCGAGGGCAGAGGGGCAGGGTGGTCAGTGCGGTTACTCGCAGATGCCGCGGAGAAGCCGAGCTGGCCGGTCCCGAGGAGAAGCGGAGCAGCCCGTGGCAGCGAGGCGGGGGGCAAAGCAGGACCGTCCCCCAGCGCAAAGGAGCCGCGGGTGTTTCCTGCAGAAGCCGGGCAGAAGGCAGAGGCCGAGGCCAGGAACAGGAAGCGGAGGCTGAAGCGGAGGCTTGTTGGAGCACACGCAGTCATGCAGGCCGGAGTCGCTGTGGGGATGGGCTCTTGCCATCCACGCCAACGTCCAGACCGAGCTCGGATAGCGTGAAGCAGGGCTGTTAGCTTTGCACGGACAGACAATGAGTTGGGGCCTTTGCGACATCCAGCTCCTTGCAACATCTAGTCACGGCAGTGACCTGCTCCGCTCCCCAGGCTCTGTACTGAGGAGTCGCTGCTCTCTTGGCTTGGCAAGAGACAACCATTTAGGACGAAATATCTTACCAGGGGCTGAGAGACCCTCAAGCACTCAGGCCTGGCTATGTGAGGAACTATGGTTCTCCGAGCACTCAGGCCTGGCTATGCTGCTTCAGGGACATGGCATGATTTGTCCTTACGATGAGTACAGGCATCCTCAGTTCCCATGGAGTGGGTGAGTGGGAATGGAGGGGGCCTACCCCCACAGAAAGGTTCAACATGTTGTTGGCTTGAGCCCACCACAGAGTTTGTGCCTCTTGCAGCCTCTCTCCCTTAATGCTGAGTAGCATTGTGGGTGCCACTGCTTCATGGTAAATCCCAAATGCAAAGCACTGCACTGTGGGATGAAGCATCAAGGACTGTCTGAGTTGATGCAGCATGCTCATGGCATCTGTCTGTCTAGGTATCGCCATAGCCCCTCCCACATTGCTGCCAAGTCTGATGGGGCTTTAGATGTCCCCCTTAGATGGGCCGTGAAGGAAAGCTCAGCTCTCCTGGTGCCACATCTGCCACCTTTCTATTATCAGTTGGTCAGGTGTGCAGAGCTAGCTGTTGTGCCATGATCTCTACCCAGCAGGTCTGAGCCCTCTCAGGGTCTACGCACTGAGTCCTTCATGTGTGACTGAAGCCTAGACATGAATGCCACCACTGGAGGAAGCCAGCTCATCAGAGCACAGCATTACCAGATGCTTCCTGGGTACCTTGTATGGCCCAGCAGCCCTCTGACAAGGCAAGCTGCAAAAAACATAATCTGTATGGCTCATAGGGAACTGAAGTGTGGGCCTCAGGAACAGTATGGATGAGATGATTCTGATATATATGGACCAGAAATGTCTGCTCTGGCCTTGATACTCTCTACAGCACAGTGTTTTAACACAAGAAATCTTCAGGGGTATGCAATGGAGAAAGCAGATCTGCCAAGCTCCTGCTTAGCAGAGCAGCATGATGTGCGCCATTTACCTAGAGCCTAGAGCAACAACCAACAGGTGTTCTTTCAGAGTTGGGGCTGGGCTTCCCAACTGGGGAATTTGGGAGCAAAGTTTGTTTACCTCAACCTAGGAAAAGTCAGATGGAGACTCCCTAGGGATTCTGCTAAACCAAGGCCAAGCCCGTGACCTCACCCAGCCCCTACTTCAGTCGTAGCTTCCATGCAAACAGCAAATATTCTGTCTGTCTCTCTGTGCCCAGAATACACAGAGAGGGCCCAAGCTCCAAGGTGAAGCTGCCCTACAGCAACATTGAAACTAATTCCTATCCTGGCCCATCCCTAGTGTCTTGCATCTGGGAATCTCAAATAATTTTGCAGACATCCCCAAATTATCCTCCCTGTCCCACTGCTGCAGAGCTGAGGAGTGCTACGCCCCTCTGTACAATGCAAAAGGAGATTAAGCAACTTTCCGTCATTATGGAGTCAGTGGGCATGCCTACATGTGCGTTTATGCTGGCTTAAATTTACTGGGCAATAAGCAGGAATAGGCCAGTGTCTACACAGGCACGTGTTAAAGCGCATTAAGTTAGTCCCAAGTCAGTCCACAAACACAGTGTTACTGCGCAGTAAGGCATCTACACATGTCTTACAGTGCAGTAACTAATCAGGCATAAATTTGATACCTGCATGATGCAGGTATCATATTTACACTCAAATTGGCGTAAGTTGCATATTACTGCACAGTATGGGCACGCGCGTGTAGACATGTGCCTGTACTGCGCAATAATTTTGGTTATTACACAGTAGATCTGCACATGTAGAAGCGCTCAGTGAGTTAGGAATAGTACCCAGGGGTTCTGCCTGCTCTAACCACTCGACCACATAATTTGGTGTGCAGTTGGCTGGCCTCATTACTTCACAGGGCACACCTAAAATGCCCACATACAGCTGCCAGCACCTTCAGATATATTCTGGGCCAAACATGGAGCTGATCCAAAGTTCCTTGAAGTCAATGGAAAGACTCCAGTTGGCTTAGGTTCGTATCTCTATGACTGGGTTCTGAGAGTTTTAAGTGCAGTGGTGGCACATCTGGGAATGACAGCAAGACTCTGGCATTGCTTCATTGGCTACAGGCTAGGAAAAGAAAGTAGCCACCCTACTTGCAAAATTCTGGCAGCCCTTGCTGCCCCTGGGGACAAAGGGTCTGTGTGAATTGTTCTGAACATCAGTACTTCATCTCTATTATTTCAAGGAAACTAAGGAAAAAAGAGGGAGTGGGTTCTGGTTATCATCATTTTTTGTTAATTATCCTTCCCTAGGGAGGGGGGAATTAATTCTATCTGGTGACCTCACACAGGATTCCATGGCAACCGACAGAATATATTACATTAGGGCGCATTACCATGCTATAGAGATAAGGGGAGGGAGGAGACTTGGAAAGCAGAGAAAGTCCTTCCGACATACTAGAGCTCCTCGGGACATGATCTTTCAGGCCTTTAATGGGCAAAACACCCAGTTACTAGAAGATCAGGCTCTTAGCCACTAAAAATCATAGGAGAGGGGACCCAGGTGACCTTCCGGGAAATCGGTGTTTTCCAAGATGCAGTTTTTCCCAATGACTCAAGCTGCCTGTTCTTCAGCATGGGGTGATCCTATTTACTTATCTCCCTCACCAGTGTGGTGTAAGGGTGAGATAGCTGGCCAAGCAACAGTGCTAGCTTGATGTATGCCTGGGCTTTTCCAGCAGGACTGGTAAACCATCCCAGAGAGATCCCATAAGACATGTGTGTGTAAGGCAAAGAGGTCAGGCAGAGTTGTCACCCTTGTTGCCTTTTTCTGAGCTGACTCTGCCTCAGGCATCTGGGCTGGCTGGTTGTTTTGCATGAGATTTTCAAAGTTACCTTCAGAGTTTGGGTGCCCAGTTCCCATTCATATTGGGCACCCATATTGCCTACACAGCATAGCACATCCCAGTCCTAATGGATGGCAAATCAGGTGCATTGATCATGCTTAGATATCTGCAGTAACCACTGAATAAAGGGATAGACACGAAGAAATAAATAATCAATGCTAAAATACTGTAAAGAAAGAGCGATAGAGAAGGTTTATGCCAGAAACCTGTCAAGGGGGCTTTCTATTCCTTCTAGGCCAGCCACTAATCCAGCCCTGAAGATTTGAATCCCAGAGTAGGTCTATATTACTACTGTACAGCAGGCTGATTTGCCCCTCCCCAATCCATACAACCTTCTCCATGGCTCAGCAAACAGCAGAGGCAGCATAGTTGGGAGGTTCATGTGCTGGACAGTTGATTACTTTGTCAAACTAGACTGCAGTATAGTTACCAGCACATCATTTGGGAAGGCCATCAATAATTCACACTACACTCTGACAAATAAGTCAAGTCCATGCTGTGATGCTTTTGCCTAACTTTCCCCAGGTTTGCTTGCTCCCATGTCAATACACTAGCACTCAGTAAGCCAGGGGACCTCAGTCATTTGCAATCAGGGTGAAGTGCTCATATTACCAGCTTTATGCACCTCTCTTCTTTTGGGCACCCATTGGGGGCACCCCAAAATTTAGGTTTCTGAAATCAGAGGCTGTGTTTCAAAATTTGGCTGCACAATTAACCCAACAGTCTTTATCTCCTCCTGCCCTTTATGCTTCCTAACATTCAGCAGTAAGAACACCACCAAGACCCATTCTCCAATGAGGTTTATCATAAGGGAACATGCTACAAAAATCAGATGTCTTAACAGGACTTTTACTGTAACTTTGACTGACTTCCATCTCTTTAAATAATCATTTCATCTAGAGAAGCTTCAGACATTCCCTAAACCAACCTCTCCCTCTTCTCCACTCTCTCTTTATATATTCCCTGCACATCCCTTGAGTATCCCACCATCCTCCACTGCAGAGCCAGCTCCTTGCTGCCTTGGCAACGGCCTCCCCAGGATCAGTCAATAAGACAACCCCCCCACCCCCCATATATATATATAGGTATAGATAGATGGACAGAAAGACAGATGGAAAGAAAGAAAATATCAGAGAGGTCTCGTGCATTTATAAAACCAATTTGCAAAGGGGAATTTTTGTTTGGTCTCATTATTCCTCTAAGAAATAAGGTAAGTAGATACCCCCTCCCCTTTTGAAACCGCCCACTGCATCACCAGCAGCACAGAGCCTGCGAAATACACCAAGCTGGAAGAAATGCCTGTGAATGGTTCATTGAAGAATGGCTTTGTAAACGTGGAATCAACCATCAGACTGGAAGGGGGTGAAAGACGCCAACAGAATATAGCACATAGTGGCTGTGTTCCAGGTGGCGGAAGGGTTTAATGATCTAAGGATCTTCTTCCAGTGACTCTCCTGACACTCAGATATAACATTTTTCCATGCAGAGGGCATTTGCAGGGAAGCCTGTTCACTGTGCCTCCCGTAAGCCTAAATCCTGTGCTCTCTCTCTCAGGTCTCCTTAGAAATGGGTCATTCCCAGAGCTCAAAGAAAAACTAGAAAGAGGAAAAAATAAGACAGAGGAGAGGGAATGATGCCCAGTGCTTGAACATGCATAATAGACTGCTGGAACCCAATCAAGTCATTAGAGGAGGAAAGACAATGTTGCTGTATTCTTCTTCCCAATTTACAGCAGAGCGGGGACAAACTGGGGGAGGGGTCAGAGCTTGGCTCTAGGCTCCAGGCAGGATGTGACCTGCTCTAAGGTACTTCTCCCTCTTCCAGGAAAGTGTTGGAAGTAACGTAGTCCATGCCAGTTGGAATCTATGGGAGTGGGGCATCTAGTCTGCTTGGGTACTTTAACAGGCCCACAAGATTCCTTTCAATGAGTCTAGGTGTCTCGGTGCCTTTGCAAATCTGGAACTAAATCCCTTGTGAAAATAGGATTCATGCTCCCAAGTCACTTAGTGCTCTGGAAAATGTCACCCTTTTGCTAAGGCCAGTAGCCGAGTGCAGGACAGGGCCACTGCCAATCCTGATGTCTTTCCTTCCTCTTCAGAGGCAGATGCCTGCTCACACATGGAAGTCCCTCCCAGACTTACAAACACCATGTATCTGGGTCCAAGAAGGCAGTTTTCGTTAAGCCCTCCCAGGGATAGCTGTTCTTCTGCCATGGTTTAGTACCCATTGAGGTGCTGGGGCTTAATGCCCATTTTATGGAAATGGGAGGCTCCTCCCTAGCTTTCTCTTGTGGCCATATGGCTGAGGGCAGGTGAAACTTGGGGGCATCTGAACCCCAAGCCTCCAGGCTTGGGCCTGCACAGAGGACACCTGCCAAAAGACATTGGAAACATCTGGAGCCCCTGGTGGGGGTGGAGGATGTTTGCCAGTTGTAGGGCCACTTATGGTTCTGGACTGACTCATAGATTTGGACTTGATTTGGCAGATTTGGCTTGGAATATGAAAAATTTCTTAAAAAAAAAATGTAAGTCCCTCCCAGACACCCTCCTCCATGATAGAAGCCAATGGGCTTCATGTGTGCTCTGTCTGTAAGTCAACTGCCTTCCGCCAATTGCCCCCCAGACCCTTTTTGCACTATGCAGAGTGACTAACACCAGTTGGCTACAAGAGCAACTGACCCTGCGTGTGTGACTGAATGCATGTATGCAAGCTGGCAGTGGAGGAAGTGCATCAGTGACAACCACTACTACTCACAGCTCATGTCAGCTGCACTCACTGCCATGATGTGTTTCTGTCATACATACCTCTCCCACCTCCCCCCTTGCCAGTGCCAGCCGTACTCATGCAAACCTTGTGATATGGCTTCAGTTCTCAGAGGCACTGAAAAGCCAAGGGGGAACTGACCTGTTGGCCATAGGGAATGCCTTGCTGGCCTCTCTGACCTTTTCAGCACTGTAGGGACCCAGTAGGGCTAGCAAACATACCCCAAGATCTTTGGTGTAGCAGGTAGGGATTGTGGAGGGAATGGATCACTCCAGCTCCCATGGGCTGTGGCCCCGTGGCAACACTAAATCAAAATTTGGGGAGGTTCACCAGTGCAGAGATCTTGCCGTGGGAAAGAAGCAATCAGCTGTTGCTGTGGGGAGCTGAATCCTTCCTGGGCCTGTTTCTGGCAAGGGATCTGAGGGCCTGTTTTCACTGTAAGTACCATAGCTGAGCCTGGCTCCAATGGCATTTGACACAAATCCCAGCTTAGAAGGGCTGCCAGCAATACCTGCTCCATGGGCAGAGATTGATCTATGTTAAGTGCTTGAGGATGGGGATGGACTGATTCTGGGGAGCCAAGCATCCCAGTGTCCACAGGAGAAGAGTCCCAAATCCATCTGTAGTGCTTGAGCCTGCCAGGGAGCAGTGGGGAGGATTCCTCCAGGCAAGATGGTGGAATCCACTCCCCTCCCATGTAGCTGCTTGGATAAAGCTCCAGGCCTCCCCATGTCAGAGCTGTACTCCTGGTCCAGCCTCACCACTCGGCTGGGCGGGATAATGTTTCACCCTAGGGACTGTGAGGCTGGGAGGATCCCGTTCCCAGCCAGATGCCGTCATTTTCACAGACTCGGTGCATTAAGTACCAGGTTCACACCTGGAAATAGGCTGCAGCTGGCAGAGCTGAGGGTGACCCCAGGTTTCCATTTTCCCAGGCAAGCTAGGGCCTGGGAACAGCTGGCCCCACCTGGCACTACCATTTGCCTTACACAGGCTCCCCACCTCACTCAGCCATAAGGAGCACCAGTCTGGCTCTAGCATACAAGCAGAGGCCTTCCAAGAGTATGCTGCAGCTGAGGAGTAGTCACTTCCCCTATCACCTCTAGCTAAGCAGTGCTGGGGAAGTTCATTTACTAGATGGGAGACACCCTGAAAACCAAAGGTTTGTAGAGCCAAGGATGCTCTGAAAACTGTTCAGCAGAGCACTATGGGGCACTCTTCTCTTTGGGGAGCTCCCATTTTGGAAAGACATGACTCTGAGATCATTGCAGCCCTTATACCACAAAGCGTGATCCCAACCTCACAACCTGATTATAAGTTAGGCAGTCATGTTCCAACAACCTTTTTTTTCTCTGTGGTTGCAGTAAGATACTCACTCCTAAATTACTGGGACTGCTTTTGTGTGAGCTGTTAACAAAGGGCTGTGGTCACTGCCTCGTTCAGTGCTCGCCTTGCAAACCCTGCATGTCCACAGCAGATCCAGTCCTGAAGTCATCAAGAGCCTTTCTGTTTTTATACTTCCTATTACAACCACACCCTGGGGACCTGGCTGAGGGCCTCTTTGTACCATGCACAGCACAGAGAAAGTGAGACAGTCCTTGTCCCAAACAGCTAATAGGGCACATGGACATGAGAGAGAAAGGTTGGGAGGAGCAACTGAGGAACCCAAAGGCTCTTTCAGATTATGCCTTAAAACCTCTAGCTCTATGAATTCAGACATGACTGGATGAAAATCTCTGCCCAGGGGATGCATCCGGTTAAAGGATTAAAGGATCTCAGTGGTCTTCACCGGCATTAAAACCAAAGAGTTTGTCTTATGTGACTCTTCAAGGTAGTGTAAGAGTGATGTAGCCGTGATGGTCCAGAAATTATACAAGAAGAAAGGATTTCTTAGCACTTGCCAATCACCTCCACTAGGCACTTGCTGTGTTTAGCTTCCTATAATCAGAGACCTAAGGAAGAACAACTTACATTGCAAAGCTTGTCTAACTTTATCCCAACTACAGAGTTGCTCCATAAAAGATATCACCCTAAGGAATCCTAGACTCATGGCTATTCAAGACTCCTTATCACTGTGCAGAAGATCTGACTAAACCATCCCCTCTTGAAGTGTGTGCAGCGAATTGGCTGCATGAAGAGGAAGGTCCTACTCTCTTCAACGCCAAGGGTAAACGTCTTGCTGTTGTCAACAGTACAGGATCAGGCTCTTGGCCTGTAAAGCACAGTGGGACATCAACTTGGGTTTTATTAGAGAAATTACAGAATGGGGGAAAGACAGCAATCCTGAGAGTGGTCCAGCTCTATGTTGCCCTCCTGCCACAGACTGAAACCAGGGCACGGAGGGGCCTGGCCCAAGGTAGCAGAATAAGGCAGTGGCTTCGGCTGTGGCTAAATCAGCATGAGATCTACATTCCCAACACAGGTGCCGAAAGCTGCAGAGGCACAAAGCCCTGCTGTGGAAGGAGCCCTTAGTTCCTCCAGGCCTCAGTTCCCCACCTGTACCATGGGGATCATGGGGCAAGGCCGGATGGCAAGGCACTTCCATACACTGGTTAGGGGGCCAGCGAAGTGCAAAGTTCACAAAGCCACAGCTGTGCTGTCCTCTAGCTCCCTGTTGGAGAACACAGGACACCCTACCTCCTCTGATGGTTACACCATCATGGTGCCTGGGGCTTGTCTCTCCCAGGGGATGCCCACACAGCTGCTGCAGGTATGGCTGCAGCCTGGAAAGGCTTGACCACACTGGCTTTAACCTTGCTTGGACAGGGAATCTCCACAGGGAAGAGATGTCAGTGTGGGCTGTACAAGCCTGCCAGGAGCCCAGGGTATGTGCTCTGTTCACCAGCCTGTGACAAACTCTGCCCTGCCACAGCTTTGCTGGGACTGACACCTGAGCTAATTGCATCTGCAGACTGCAGTGTAGATGTGCCATACGCAGAGGGGCTAGATCAGCTTCACAGGCCCTACATCAATACAGGATCTATGTGTCTTGAGTTAGCATGGTGCTTCTGAGGAGCTTGGCCTGTGAGGTTCCTCTAGGAAACCCAGCTGGAGCCTGCAATTGGCTTTTCCCACATTGCAACCTCCTCCCGTCCTATGATTATGAATTGTTCCCTTGATCCAACCAACTGGTCCAGAAACAGCTGCCCTGTTCATGAGGCCATCTTCCCCCCAAAGGCATTATGCCATTATTGTTCAGCTGATCAGGCCATTTTGCTGACTAGCAGATCAGCATCTGCACATGTCAGATCCTAGTCACGTGTCTCCCTCTTCTCTGTGCCAACAGTAACTTGAGGAGTAAGAGCACATGGTGCCAGAACTGTGTCAGTGCACAGTGCTTGCTCCATGTGACAGCAGCCATCATACCCATGGTACTGAGACAGCACCCAGGACCCACAGTGCCTCCATGCCAGTGCCCAGATCCCAAATGATGCTAAACATCAGCAATTATCCATTCAAACTGCTGGGAGTTGTGGATTTAGTTCCACCAAATCAGGAATCATCCATGCAAGTGTTAAATGCAGCCATCTCTGGGGTGGGAGATAGCAGTAGCTTGACAAAGCACGTGAGGACTATGCAAGCCTTTCAAGGCAAAACATTGCCAAGTGATGTCATATGGGGGATACAAGGAAGCCAGACTTCCAGGCTGGAATTTAGCTGGGCCACTGGAATTAAAAGAGACTCTACAGCTACGCAGTCCTGCTCCTCCCATCACAAGATGAGAGAGAGAAAGGCAGGGGAGAGGGGGACAGAGATCACTGTGGATTTGTAGGATCTTATTCATCTCAGCTATGAATGCTGAATCTGATAGCTTGCTCTCCCATCCCAGGACTTACTGATACACAGCCAGTGAGAGTTTGGCCTTAGTACCAACTTTAGGATTTGTGATAAAGCCAGATGTTGACAGGGAGGTGAGCTTCTTAGGGCTGGCTTAAGGGAAATGTACCCGCATTGAAACAGGAGTAATTCTCGTAGTTAATCTCCGACTCAGTGGTGTCTGGGCTGTATCTGCTGAGCGGATCACTACCTCCCCGCTCCCTTCCCCAGGGGGTCTGGGCATGCAGGCAAATTACAGCGGAATCTCTTGAATGGGGGCCGTAATCTTTTTACTATGTGTGCGAGGTCCTGTCTTTTCTCTAGCCTCTGGTGTGCATTTGCATTCAGAGGCTGAACACGGCTAATTTGGACTCAGAATAACAACACGACTTCCATGAGCTGCTCCAAGATGCCCCTCTAGCCAGCCAGTGTGCTGGAGAGAACAGCTGCTCTCGGCTCCAGCCGCTGTGTGTGCTGTCCTAGCTGGCTGGAATGTCTGCCTGGCATGGTGAGGGGGAGGTGGAAGAGCACAGGGCTCTTTGGGGCACCTCCCCAGACAGCATAATTTAGAGCAGCCCTTAGGGACTGTTTTTGGTCCTGATTGGTTCCAGGACCAGGGGAATTGAAAGGGGGCTTCCATGTGCCTTCCCCCGTTCTGCGCATCCTTCTTCTCACCCAAGAATCCAACTTTTTGTGCATGGGCAGCAGACCTGACTCTGAGCAGCCATCTCATGGATGGATGCAACATGGTGCTGAGGGAGAAATTTACTTGCCTGCAATGATTGGCTCCATGTGAGTCTCGGTGTGGACTCAGATGTTAGCCAGGGCTGGTAGAGCTGCCAGAGTCCCTGGCCCAGGCCCCTGAGCCTCAGCACACACATACGGTACAGCGCTGACTACCCACTCCACCAGGGAGGAGCACACAAGCCCAGCAGATCCTTTCTCTTTTCTGGGCATCAATGGAGCTTCTGCTTTTGGTGCAAAGTGCTAGAGGCACTGCCATGGCTCAGGGCAGAACTGGGACCCACCCAGGAAGGCCCTCAGCCCCTGCTGCCTCAAGCCCAGCTTCTCTAAAGCCTTTCATTATGGTTTCCAGAGCTGAGAACCGCAGCCTGTCCCTTGCCTCCTCTAGCCGAGATGGTTCTTGCTCCTGGAGCATAGGACATTGCTAAGAACAAAGCTTTCAGAGAGCTTTATCTGGGGGCAGCCCTGTATCACCCTATGGGAACCTGATACGTGGGCCTGTGAAGTGGCCTGCCCAAGGACGCACCCTGCTTCAGCGGGAGTCAGGGATTGATCCCTATTCTCCTGAATCTCAGCTCTGCAGCAGCTCTGCCCTGCTTGGCGTCTAGTGGCAGATTAAGTGAGTGCTGAGATCTCCTCCAAGCCCCCAGGCTGCTCATCCCAGGGTCAGCTGGTCTCGATATCCTCATTGCATTGGAGCAGGAAGCAGGTTCTGAGACAGACCAGTCAGCAGAGAGGTAAACACCCAGTCCACAGTGTGGGGCAATGAGTGACCACTGTGTAGCCAAGCCAGCGGGTAGCCAGGCACTGTGCTCAGAGTGAAGGGCTGATACTAACCATTGCACAGCACCTTTCTCTCCATTGACTTCCATGGGAATGGAGGGCACCCAGTGACTGCTGAAACTTTAAAACCATCATCTCTGCATTTATAGGGCAAGATTCTTGGGAAACAGCCACATCTGGGGAGGGAGACTGTTGCTCTTGAGTGTTACCTTGTTAATGGCCAGGACACAAATCCAAGGCCAGGGTCTGTACTAGGCCCCTACTATGCCTACTTGGTGGAGAGCTCACGGCCATACTCCCACAGGCTGTCTATGCTGCAGTGGTTGCAAACTGCAAAACCCACCCAAAAAGCTGGTGGACACCTGGGCCAGTTAGGCCATGCTGAGCTCTGGACTACTGCAGCTACTCTGGCAGTTTCAGAGCGAGCTGGATCAGGGATGTCTGCAGAACTTCAGTACAACAGTATAGACCTATTAGAGGGAAACACCAGGAACCTCCTGGAATAGGCTAGACTCGGTTACACTATCTGATGAATTCGACTGAGGTCAGAGACCCTTTGTTTTCAATACAGAAGCAGTTGGGTAGTCTGGCCAACCACAGGCAGGCAGACAGATACAGAGAGAGCTCTGATAGACTCCTGGTAGAAGAATCAGTACAAATATTCAACACATTCTGGACAGAACACTTCTTACTGACTGACAGGAGGTTTTCTAGCTCTCAGCCACTGCTTTGCTCCTTTACCAAGGGTCAAACAGACACAGTACACCTCAGCAATACTGTGCCTCCAGGGCCAGCTTCCAAATGCTCACCAGTAAGTCAGGGAAGATTTCCAGACTTGCGTAGCAGCTGATATCTGAGGCAGCTTCTAGAGCGACACCAACGATCAGATTTTCACTGGAGCTCAGCACCCTGTGCCTTTAGCCCAAATAAAGCCTGATGGCTTATTTCAGTGCCAAAATAGGAGCAATTTACTGACAATTTGTTCCCACATAGCCTGACTGCCTTCACTCAACTATTATTTGCCCACCACTTGTCCCTGCCAAGCTCTGCACCTAGCCACCCTGTCCCCACATCCCCAAAGAAATAGAAGATCTTCAGCATGCCTGGCTGGATTGAAGGGGTCTCGCACACTCATCCAATGTTCTCTTTCCATCTAAACCAAGGGAACTCCAGTTCAGAGCTTCTGCTGAGTATTATGATACCACTTTGCCAGGGAAGAAAAGAGGCCTCCCAGCAGGCAAGTCGCAGTCCACTGAGGGTTTCAGGCTAATGCCTTGCACCCAGTGAGAGGCTGGTCACATTGGTTGCTCCTTCTCTAGGCATGGCCAAAGTCCAAGACTGCAGGCTCCTTTGGGAAGGCACGTCTGTACAATGCTCAGCACAATGAGCCCTGACTAGGGTCCTGAAGTGTGTTGCATTAGAGAGAGCTCACAATAATCATGTGGCACCATTGTCCCAGTCTGATACCAGTGATGCCCTTTGCTCAGGGACAGTACAGTTCCAGGGCCTTACAGGACAGATTCCCACTGGCAAGGAAATCTGGGTATATTTGACGTGTAACTGGCTTTATTCACACATGAATATCAGTTCTGGAGCAGAGGAGGTCAAACAGCTTGCACCTAATCCCTTCTTCCATGAATCTCAGTACAACAGTAGTGAACAGGCCCCCAGAAACAATCCTGCCTCACTTCTATCCCCACCCCGCCCACTTTGGGGTGCCTCCTCCTTGATGCTAGAGCTCCCCTGCTTCTTCCAATAGGAGCTTGACTCTCTGTAGCCCAGCACCTTGCACTTCCTTCACTCCAGTGCAGAGCCACCTTTTAAACCCATTCTGCACTGCCACAAGGCAGGAGGGGGCACGTCTAGAACCTATGCAGGTCCCAATGGTACAGCTGGGCTCACTTCACCCTCCCCGCCAGCCTTCCTGCCCCTAGAGCTCAGGACTCCATAAAAACCACACCAGTGCCTGACTCAGTCCAGAACAAATGTCCAGCTGAACCCAGCTGGGAACCAAGTGCGGCCCATGGGCATCCCATTCACCATGAGCTCATTACCGGCCTCCTGTACCTCGCAGACTGAGTCAGTAGGGGCAGGCAGGCAATGGCTTCCTAGTCGGCAACCTCATTTGGAGCTAATTACACAGCATCTCGATCCTTCTTCCTCACTCTGTCCTGCCCACATCTCTGCCAGTGCAAACACTTCACCACCATTGGAGTGATTCCAAATTTGCACCAGGCATCACTGAGGGCAGGATCTGGCCCCATCAGCTACTGGTTAGTTATCATAAAATGCAGCCTGCAAATAGACACTTCATGCCCATTCCAGAGCACCACCCCCATCACAGCCTGTGGCAAGGCTGCTTACTCATGGCAGTGCCCCCTCCACTCCCAACCCACAGAGGTGTAAATCCTGGATTGACTTACTCAAGCCTTGGAAGTGGGGTTCAGGCCCCTCTGCAGGGCTGGTCTGTGGGTGCTCCTCTGGGGAGGGCTCGCTTCTTTCCCTGTCCCCCTGTAGCCTGGAAGGCAGAGCAAGGTGTTAAGGTCTGTGGGGCTCAGGGCCAACTCTGCAGGAAGCTGTCATGGGCAGCAGACACTGGGTCCCAAGCTCCGTGGCAGTAACAGTGACTGGGGAAACAAGGGAATCTGGGCCCCACAGGCAGATGGGACCTTGCTGGAACCAGCAGCTCCTGGTTGCTGGTGGCGAGGCTGCTTGTTCTGCCTGGGAGGCAGGACACGGCTGTGGAAGCAGAAATGAGATCTTTGGCCCATTCTGTTCTAGCAACGTGCCCACCTGGCCCTTCTCAGAGTAGCATCAAGCCCTCACAGGCATGGAGGCTCTCTCCAGGCACACCCCTGCTGTACAGTGGGAGAAGGTGCCATGTTGGGAGGAAGCAGCTACCTCTGGCAGGAGGATGTTTTGGTGGCTGTGACCTCCCACAGCTCAATCCCCTCCTTTGGGAAGCATCCCCTGGAGTCAGTCTCCACCTGGAACCCTCCAGGCAAGGACTTGTGGTGGATCTGGGGAACACTGCACCCCTTTGGTTACACCATGTCTCTGTCTCTGCAGGTCCTTGCTGGGCCTGTTGGCTGTGGCTGGGAGCAGGAGTGTGTCACCTTGAGAACAGCTATGCAGGGTTTTCTGC
>NW_005842390.1:203443-205259 GCF_000455745.1 Alligator sinensis
GTTCAGCAGAAAAGCACCTTTCCTATGGTTGGCCAGCACAGCTCACAGATAGGGGCAGGGAGGGGCCCATACTGTCCCTGGGATTTGGGAACAAGCACTGGACTGGCCAAGGATTGGGGTATTTTATGCACTGGATTCTCATGGCATGGCATTTTAGGGGCTAACATTCTGGGAGCCAGGAGCCAGGGGAGATGCCTGGGGCCTAGACTTGCTGCTTCACTCACTAACCCCAGCTAGGTGCCAGTGTAACTGCCCTCAGTCCAGTGAGGCTACTCCTCCTTGACAGAGGAGGGCAAAAGGGACACTGGGCCTTTTCTTTACAGCAGGGGGAGAGCCCAGGGAGACAAGCCAAAGGAGCTGCTTCTGGGGTGAGCATGTTTGGCCTAAGTCAGCTCAGACCAGATGCAAATCCTGCCTTTCTGCCCCATCGCTACCTCCTGTCAGGGGTGGTGCATGGCTGCTGGCATCACCATCACAGAGCACCACCAAGCTGCCAAAACTCTTCATCCTAATGTCTTGTCCAGGGGATCCCATTATGCCTTGGGAACATCCTGTCCCTTAGTCCAGGTGGATGAAGATGAGTGGGGTCCTCAGTGCACCATGGACACAGGCTCCATGGCTCTGGCCCTGGGGCCACATTGTTAAGCTTGTTTCTTGCATTCATGAAGGCTAGAAACTCTAAATATGCCAGCAGAGTGGCATATGCATTCCCCTGTCCTTGGCTGGACGGAGCCTGTAGCAGGGCCCTTAAGTCCTGGTTCCCTGGTCTGAGAGAGAGGGGCAGCATATAACAGAGCACTGAACTGTGAAGTCTGCAAGGGACCCAGCTGTTAAATACTCAATGTTGCTCAATCCCATGGAACAAGATCTAATACAAAGTCCCCTGGGGATTATTCCAGCTGCCTGTTCTGGGCACTGCTGCCAGCTGCCCCTGGGGCCCCATGGGACCCACCTCTCTGGGAGCTCCTGTGGCACGAAGGTCAGCACATGGCTCCAGAGAGCTGGGCTGGCAGCCCCACGGCTGTCAGGGGAGAAGGTCCAGGACAGCCATGTTCTCCTTTCTAGCATGTTTCTCCTGGCTGGCAGGGAGGGCCAAGCCAATAGTGCCTTAGGCCCTGAAGGCTACTCCAGACCCATCTTTTTTGAAAACCCTATGGCTGGGATGGGCTGACACTCTGGGGTTTGCTGATGCCACCCACACCAATGGAAGGACATAGGCCTCAGTGGGGTTGGTGGCTTCCCTCCTGGCTCCTGTGTGGTCCATGGCGGAGGCTCTGCTTGGGGCAAAAGCTATCAGCATAGCACAGAGCCGGGCAATGGCTCAGGGAGCTGATGGCAGTGAACCATTGCCTGCAAGAGTCTGTGGCCTGCTGAAACCCTAGGGCTTGGGCGAGGAAAAACAGGGAAGAACAGCAGGGGCAGGCCCTGCCGCATGCCCAGCATGTGCTGAGTGAGCACAGGGGACTCACCGGTAGTGGAAGGGCGCCACAGTGGCGGTGACAGGGTGACTCTGCTGCGGGGCTGTGGAGAAGCTGATGGCCCCAGAGTGTAATGCTGGCCCCTTATTCTGTGCCAAGCTGCTGGTGTCCAAGGAGCTCACCGGGGGCCTGTCCTCCCTTGCACAGGGCTTGGGCACCCCACTGCCTTTCCAGGTCACTTCTGATGCCCACTGGCCCTTCAGGGGGCAGCTCTGCGGCCTCTTAGCACTGAGTGTGTCCTGGGGCCCAGGCAGCCCACTCTCACTGTGCAGGCTGAAGCGGGAGGGGCTCTTCCCTTGCAGCTGAGGTGTCTTGGGCAGTTCAGCAAGGCCACTGGG
>NW_005842390.1:205290-221764 GCF_000455745.1 Alligator sinensis
GTCTCCCCAAGCCCTTCTTGGTGCTGTGGCTGCTAGGCACCTCCCCAGCCTTTGAGCTGTCCTTGTCTCTCTCTGTTCCTTGCACTTGCGACTTCCTAGGCACCCCAGAAGCTCTCAGTGTCACCTTCTGCACCCCTGGGGAGCTGCTGCTTGAGGGTGACGTGACCTGGTTGAGGCTAGACTCAGCATCAGGTCCTTTGCACTCGGGTGGCTCTGCCTTGTCAGGGCCAGCCCCTGTGCTCACGGAGGCTTTGGCAGCACTTTTCTGCTTGGGGCCTTTGGAGGCTGGGGTGGTAATGTTGGTTGGTGCCTTTCCTGGCCATGGTGGCGAAGCCCGTGGGGAGGGGGCAGTGCCCAGGCTGCTCTGCCGTGAGGGTAGCCTGGGTGATGCTGCCATGGCATGCAGCTTGCTCTGGGACATGGTGCGAGGCACTGGAATGGCGGAGGCATAGTGGCTTCGGCCGGTCGGGTTCACGTTGGCCGTCCCATTCATCATTGGCAAGGCGGGTTCAAGGGCTAGCGACCTGGAGAGAGGAGAGGAGAGCAGAGCAAGTTAAGTCTGGGCTCAGCAGGGGCAGTGCCTGTTCAGAGGTTTCTGGCTGGAGGGTCCTGCCCCTCCACCCGGCATATTTCCACTCGCCTCCGCTCACCTGGGGGTCAGGAAGGGAGTTTCCCCCATGATCAGATTGGTACGGACTGTGCGGGTTTTTGCCTTCCTCTGTACTGGGGGGGCATGACCCGCTACCCAGGACCACTTGAGTGTATAATAACAACCTCCTATGGAAGCGGGCATTGGCTGCCGTGGTTCACTTGTGGCGGGTTAGGTGTGTTGTTGCAGGGTTCATGGTAGTTTTACTAAGATGTTAGATTATAGATTTGTATGGGATGGTTTGGATGAGGATGATCCTGCCTCAGGCAGCGGGTTGGACTGGATGATCTATGGGGGGGTCCCTTCTAGCCCTGCTTCTCTATGATTTCTATGATTAGCCCTGGGCTGCTTATGGTGGATGTCAGGGGATAGCAGGGCTCTCCTGACAGCAGGTCCCCCAGACTGAGGTACCAGAGGAAATGCTTTGGATTACGCCCATGGATGAAGAGTCCATGAGCCTTCCCTTGGTACCAGGGGGCTCCTGGTTCTCAGCTCTTGTAGCTTGTGTAAGAGGCTAGCACCCTCCAGCTTACTCCTCTGGAGGGGTTGAGTCCTCATTCAGTCCCTCCTGCCATGGCTATATTTCCCCTGCTCTGCTATCAGCCAGGAGCTAGGGGAGATGCTTGTGGAGCCATGACAGCAGAGGAGCCACGGGGTTGGTACAGATTGCAGCAGATGAGAGACATGGGCAGCACACTCCCTGGAGAGACTCAGGAGACCCAGTCACTGTCCCTCCAGGCAGGGGTATCCCAAGAGGGATGTCCATGCTGCCAGCCTGGCAGAGACCCTGGGGGCTGAGGGTGTCTGCTCCGCTCCCACAGTGCTCTCTGGAGCAGTGCTCTCCTGAATGTCCATATATTGCCTGATTCAGGCTCCAGCACCTCAATGCCCTCTGAGCCAGGCAGTAGGCCATTGTCAGCTGGGTTCCCTGCTGCCTCTCTGGCTGGAGCTGCTCTGATGCAACATAAATGGTCACTGTGGAGGCCTGGAAGTGAGGATGCTTCTCTGGGAGGGGTGACTTATAGGTCCTTGCTCCGACCCCCAACAAAAGAAAAGTGCTGAGGAGTTGAGATCCCAATCCTCACTTAGCAGCAGGCCCTCGACCTGGAGAGGGCTCTGAAGAAAACCCAACCTTGCCATCGACCTTCATGGTGCATGGGGACACCTGGGCTGGTGCTGCATCTTAATGCTCAGGCCCCCTCCCTGCTACTCTGTTAGTAACACCCTATGAGTTGGGGAAACAACACCTCAGGCCAGGGGCCAGCACCTTGCTACACAATGGCCATTTCCTTGGTTTCCTGCTTGTCCTCTCCCTGCTTGGTGTGTTGGTTCAAACCCCTGCTGCCCCGCCACTTGAACCACGTCTCAAGGAGATCCCCTCTGCCCCAGTGGCCCCTTTCAACTGACGGGAAAGGATGAAACGCAGCTGCACCAAGCATGTCCCTGTCTGAGCCCCGGTGGCCTGGAGGAATGTCTTTCATATACCAGAGTGGAAAGGCAGATGAAACGGCTTCAAGAATTCAATTTCCATTAAAAAGCCACCCTGAATCCATATCGCTGACCCCAGCAGTTTAGTCATATTACAGGAAATTGAGGTCAGGCCCTGTGCTGAGGTTCAAAGCAGTAGCGGCTCTGAAGAGCCCTCATGCAAGGCTCTCCCTGTCTGAATGGCACTGTAAACACTCTGCCGAGCTAGGTGAGTGATCTCAGAGCCAGTTCAAACCCACTCTCCCCAGCTGCACAACTTCCTATGGATCCCGCAGCCCTTCTGCCCACCTCCTCCATCACTGCATCACCTCTTCCTGGGATTTGTTGTCCCTCCATGCAGTGCCTGGGGACATGGTCTGTGTGACAGACTCTGCATCACACAACAGCATGTTACAGCACGCATGGGCGACCGCAGTACTGTGACTGCCGAGAAATGCTCAGATGGACACCGGGTCGATCGCAGCAAATAGGGAGGCTCATCTCCCTGTGCAGGCTCTGGAAGGATTGTAGTGAGACCAGATTTGCAAGTCAGAGGGCCAAACCTTGCTTGGTTGCTGTATGGTCAGGGCTGCATGCACATACCCACTCAGAGCAGTTGACCCTGATGGGAATGGTATATGTGATGCCTCCCCAAGGACTGCCTCTACTGTGTCTATACAGCCCTGGCACAGGGGGATCCTAGGAATTGAACTCTGGGCACTCTGGTCATGCCTGTAATAAATAATGACAGCCATAATAGCGGTGTCCAAGAGTGCTCAGAGTTCCCAGGTGAGACAGGATGAGTATCACAGGCCAGTGTCAGGGGCTGGGCCTTTCTCCTGCTATGATTGCCAATATGGTGACACCTGCAGCTGGGCAAGTGGTGCCTCTTTAGCACAATGCTTCAGTGGGAGCCTAATATGTTAAACAGGTGAGTAGGCCCATCGGTGTCATGGTGGTTGCTGGGGTGCTTTCACAGCAGGCTGGCTCAGGGCCTGGGCCAAGAGTATGGTCCCTGGGGGCTGTGTCTGCTCTTAGCATCAGCTCTGCTCTGGGGTTCAATACCAGTATTCTAACTTCTTAGACTTATTTGCATTTCAGGCTGAATTCACCTAAGGTCATAGCTTCCTGTAATTCACCTAAGGTCACAGCTGGCCTTAAATGCCTGGGCTGTCCAGCACCTGCGATCTGTATGTGGTGCCCAGGAGGGGAGGTGACTCCCTTGTGACAGGAGCTCCAACCTGGGGGGAGAATTATGCAAAACAAGAACTGATCTGCAAACAAACCAATTCAGATTGCCGCTGTCGTCTTAGTGTGAAGAATCCTCAAAGGCCTCCTGAAACCCCTACAGCAGGGGTTTTCAACCTTTTCGGGTCAGTGTACCCCCAGTGGCTGGACACGGAGCAACGTACCCTTGATGGCTGGACTGGGGGAGGGGGCAGGGGGTTGCAAGTGGCTGGATGCTGAGTGGGGTGGGTAAGCGTGGCTGAATGTGGAGTGGCGGCAGCCGCCAAGTGCAACCTTCCCCCGCATCCAGGCGGGCAGGTGGCACCTGCTCAGGATGGTGCGTGGCAGTGCTGCATCCCCACCCACGCGCGCATACCCCTAGGGCCTTCTCAAGTGCCTCCAGGGGTACGTGTACCCCCGGTTGACAACCCCTGCCCTGCAGGACCAGAATGCAGCTGCCCATTTCCACAGTGGTACTACTTGTGTGGGGCAGGTCTTCAAGAGGTCCTGCTCAGCTGGGAATCAGGCTACTTGTCATGGTGCCTACACAAGAGCTGAGGTCCTGGGAAATTCTGTCCCTGCCACCTGTTTTACCAGTGACCCATCATACGGGCTTTCAGCTCCAGCCACCTGACCCCATGCGATCCAGGCATTGTCCTGAGTGCAGTGTTGGGGGTTGGGCTCTTGTGGCTAGGTCTCATGTGTTTTACAGATCACGGGCCCAGCATGAACTTCCCCAGCTCCTGTCTTCATGTTCATTTAACTGATTTGGATTCCCAAAGAGTGCTGACCTAGGGAATCTTTCCAGCCTAATTATCCAAGAGGAATTCTCCCACCCTAGTTATGCCAGGTACAGATGCTCCTTTTCCAAAACAGGCTTACCTTTCTCCACAGTCCTTTATATCACTTTCCACTTGACAAACCCTACCCTGCAATCAGGCACTCTCCTGGGATGAGCATCCACAAGGGAGCATTACCATCAGACAAGCCCTGAGACTCGCATCAGCTCACACACTCACACCCCACATGTCAGCTCCACTCTGGGTCCTCTGAGGCCAAAGGAATCTAAGGCCTGTCCATGTTCGGGGTGGCTTCATTCATTTGGTTCAGTGGGGCAACAAGTATTGGCACCAGTGGAAGATCCAGCTCTGTTACTGCACCCACAGATTTGTAACTGGTATAAGACTCTCTCCTTCTAGTCTTCCCCAGCAAACAGGACTGTGTTGTATACACCCAGCAGCTCTTTCACAACACACCCTTGTGTCCCTACATTGATGTCTGCCATGCTGAGTAGCTATGGGTATGTCAGTGGCATTCTGGGAGAATCCATACTGCTGTCTAGAGCAACCCCCAGCAAGGGACATGCCCCAAGGACACATGCACGTGGCAACCCCAGCAGTACAGAGTGGTGCATCCTGGTATGTCCTGCTGCAGAGAGAGCGGAGAACAAGGACTCCACAGCCTGGTTATATCTCAAAGCAAACGGGCCATAAGCAAGTCCAAGGAAGAACCTGGGTGGCAGACTAGGCCCCTAACAAGGGCAACGCATGGTGAGAGTCATGGACCCACGAGAGTGTTACACAGGTAAGGGGAACACACTGTTTGGAGCCAGCTCATCACTAGCTGATTGTAGCACAGAGGGCCTGTGTAAGCACGAGCAGATAGAAGAGGTCAGAGCAGGTCACTCCCTCCTTAATGATGGTGATGCAGGGCGAGAGCTGGGTCAAGGCAGATGTCCTCCCCCACAGACAAGGCAAGGCCAAGTCAGTCAGTCCATGTGGGAGGGGCAAATGTGAACTGGCTCCACTGTCCCCAGTGGCACAGGGAGTGACAGGAGATGGCTGAGAGCAGAGCAAGACCTCCCCCTGCCTAGCACTGTGGAGCTGGCCCTGCTACTGGCTGCTGTGCCCAGCTTGCTCGTGGTGCTGAGGTCAGCTAGGCACTGGGGGGAAAGTGCATGATGTGCCCATGTGTAGAGGGGTTGGGAGGCCCTAGGCATTGAGTTTCAAGTTGCTTTTTTGCTCCATATTAATGTGCTGGATCCTGTTAGTAAATGAGCAAAAGCAGAGGGCAGGCAGCTTTTCTGACCCATGACGTGGACCTGCCTTGGGGCAGGGATGAACTAGGTGATCTCCCAAGATGCCTTCCAGCCCCACTTCCTAGGATTCTGTGCCCAGTGGGGACTGTGCCCACAGCTGGTCCTTTTGCTCAACATCTTTTGAACAGCCACTGCTGCTACTTCGCAGGGCTGCCCTTCTCCTTGCTGTGCCCTAGATGGGTTTCACACTGGCTCTGGCAGAGCCCAGCAGAGGGGCAGGATACATGCTCTCCCTTCTGGCCAGGCAGAGTGGGCAGGATGGGCTTGGAGCTGTGTGTGATGATGCAAGACCCATACACATACAGGGAGGTGGGGATGACTCCAGTTGGCTTGGAAGAGCTCAGCTGGGTTTCTGTAAATATGAAAGGGTCCCGAGAAGAGCCCAAGTGCTTTGTGCTTCTCATGGGCAGGCACCACCCAAACAGCACAGGGACTGCTTCCCTCATAGCAATGCACCTGCTGCTGGGCTGGACCTCCAGCCAGTGCTACATATTCCCCACTCGCCTCTGCTCTGACTTGCTCTGAGGGGCATAAGTGAAAGCAGCTGTGCAATGGTTGTGGAGATCTGGGCTGTATCCACACGGCTTGCTCCCCTCAGGCAGTGTCTGGTGTGCCAACCATAACTAAAGAGGAGAACATCTTTCATCATGGGCTGGCCTGGAGCAGCTGCCCCTGAGTTGCAGAGAGTTTGAGGCCAGAAGGGACTACTGGGTAACCTAATCTGACCTGGTGCATTGCACAGGCCATGATAGCTCTCCTGCTTACCACCATCCTGAACCCAGGGACTTGTGCTGGACTGCAGTTTCAGTTGTTTGGCTGAAGACTCTCCCAGAAAGAGGCATCCACCTTCGTCTGAAGGCATCAAGGCACATCTGCGCCATACGCAGGGGCACCGCTGCAAGATGCACCCTGCCCCCTTGCTCCCACTGCCTCTGAAGGCAGGCAAAGGAGTCACTTTTGTGCCACCTGGAGCAGTTTCAATAAAGATGTCCGGGACAGAGAGCCTGGGAACAGGGCTGGGCCTGCACTCAGCAGCCCTCCACGGCAGCAGCACTGCCGTGTTTTGAGGCTGTGCTGTGTGGAGTGGGAGTCAGGGGTGGGAGTGCTTCGTAGCAGTGGTCCAGGTATGGCAGAAAGGAAATGAGAATATCTCATGAACTGGTGGGTCCATTGCTTCCACTGGTGCAACAGGTCCCAAGTTGGGGGGCTGGGGAAATGCCCCACAAACAGTACTGGGCCCTCCATTGACAATCAAATGTTACAAGAACAGCTCATGCTGCTCCATAAGAAATGCTGTGGGTCAATCCAAAAAGTCAGGAGTGTCCAAAAGATGCGGAGCCTGCTCCAGGGGCGGGCACTCTACCTGTTAGAACGTGCACCTTATTCTAACAGGAATGTGTCTGGCTTCAGCTCTCAGCCAGTGCTTCATGACTTTTGCCAATAGATTAAAGAGCACTTTAGGACCTGATATTTTCTACTCATGAAGGTCTTTACACACCACAACTACATCTCTGCTCAGCACTACGCTAGACAGATGGAGCTCTGTCAGTCTCCCTAGAAGGTACATTTTCCAGTTCCTGAAACTCTTCTATGACTCCCTCCTGCACTCCACTTTCTTTCTATCCTTTTTAAAACAAGTACACCAAACCTGTATGCAGTATTCCAAGATTATCTCACCAATCTGGCACTCAAGATTTGAAATCAAGGGCCTACCCCTACCCATAACCCTCCCCCTCCATTAATACTCCTTCACGACCAAATGACTGCCTCCATCCTATGCAGTAGCTCTACTATGGAGCCCTTTGCCATTCGAACTGGAGTCAAGCAGGGCTGCATGATCACACCAATTCTGTTTTCCATCTTTCTTGTGGTCATCAAGATGCTCACCCATGACCATCTGCCACATGGCATCAGCACTGACTGCAGGCTGGATGGGAACCTTTTCGATCTCTCCCACCTCCGTGCCAAAACCAAAGTTACTTTGGCCTCAATTGTGGAACTTCAGTATGCAGATGATCGTGCTGTCGTTGCACATATGGAGGAGGACCTATGAATGGTCCTTAACTGCTGCTTTCAAGCATATCAGTGCCTGGGACTGACCCTTAACATCAGAAAAGCAACGGTTCTTCACCAGCCTGCTCCAGGCCAATCAACTCTCCTGGCAAAGGTCCTCATTGACGAGAATGCTGAACACTTTGCAGACCTTAGCAGCCATCTTTCAAAGAAGGCCAACATCGACAAGGGGATCCAGTATAAGACCCGATATGCCAGCTCTGCCTTTAGAAGACTGAATCATTGTGTGTTCAATGATCACAAATCAGGATTCAAACAAAGCTTCTACTCTATAAGCCTGTGGTAATCCCAACTTTTCTCTATGGCTGTGAAGCCTGGGAGACCTACAGGGACCACCTGAGAAGCCTGGAATGCCACCACCAGCTCTACCTCTGGAAGATCCTTGGCATAAAGTGGGAGGATCGTGGCACAAATGCCAGTGTCCTCTCTGATGCTAACACCACCAGTATGGAAGCGTTGATTATTCAACATCAGCTGCAGTGGATGGGGCACTGTGTGTGCACGTCTGATGTACATCTACCAAAGCAATTGCTATGCTCCCAACTCAGCCAAGGACAAAGGGCATGCGGGGGCCAGACAAAACGCTACAAGGACACCGTCAAGGTGAACATTAACAAGCATGGCATTGACAACACAAATTGGGAAAAACTAGCCCAGGGCAGGGCTACATGGTGACACCTTGTGACAGAAGGTACATCTTACCCTGGAGGCAGAAAAATGACAGAAATGGAAGGAAAGGAAACAAGACTGAGAAATCTGTGGTCAGATCCCACCTTTAACCACCACCTGTGGTGTCTGCCAGAGAGTCTGTGGCTCTAGGACTGGCCCATCTTAGCCAGCAGTGGATTCATTTACAACCCTGTACTTGACCTGTCAGTGATCATCCTCAACCATGAGGGATTGCCAACAATGACGATGACTGATACTTCCAGGGCTCACATCAACCTTTTTTGCCATAGCATCATCCTGGGAGCTGCTTCTTGTCATCTCTGACTCCTAGCTCCTTTTCAGACACAGGTTTCTGGCAACAACCTCCCATTTTCCCAAAGGAATAACTTTGGCCAGTGGTTGAGGGCCAGGATGACCCAGCTGGGATCAGAGCCATACAGGCAGGAAAGTGGGCACTGGGACCTGACCATCATTGCCCTGCCTTTCCCTGAAGCCTCCTACTGCTGAATGCCACTAAAGCCCCATATCTGGAGGCCAGATCCAATGGCTCTGCATTGCCACCCCCCAACTTCGGCTGTATTACAGTCCATTGTACCACAAGATCCAGAGAGCTTTGCCCTGGATCTTGTCTGGGTGTAGGCAGCCCTGCAGTATAAATAGATCCTGCTGGGCCCAGTCCTGATTTCTAGTAAGTCCCCTGGTGAGGTCTGTTCCACACTGATGCTGCCTCCTCCAGCATGTGGAGGAGGGGCAGGCTGGCTGTGCTGAGTCTGGGTGTCTATCTCATCTCCCCATCACATATCATTTCCTGGTCTGACCAGCACAAGGCAGGTCCCCAAGGGCTGAGATAATGCTCTCCCCCTCGCAGGCTGACTGGAAAACTCTCCCCTGCCGAGGAGTCTCTCTTGTTGTGTCTAACTCCAGCCTGGGACACATGTGCAGGGAGTGCTCGCTTGCCCTGGGAACCCTCTCGGATTACAAAGCCCGTGGAGTGGCTGGGATGCCTGCCAGCCCGCCTGGCTTACACCGATGCTGCTCAGCCACAAAACCTCTGCTGCCTGCTTCTGGGTTTTCTCCCAGGGATGGCGGGTGGGTGCCAGAAGGCGAGGTGTGCATGTGACTCCTAGGCTGCACATTCGCTTAGGGAGCCATGGTACTGGGGCATCATTCAGCTAGGGCCAGGGTGGCTCAGACCTGCCTCCCTGCTGTGCGGACCACTGGGCTGGGAGCAAAACTTCTGTTCCACGCCGGCCTGAAGTAGCAGTTGGCAGCAAAGCAACTTGGAGCGATGTGGAGCACATGCCCCCCTCCACAGCCCGGCTACCCCAAGATGTAGCAGCTAATAACCCCTGAACCTGCCAAGCCATCCACACTGCAGCATTGCAGGGCAGGGTGAGAGCCAGTGGGCAGAACTGGCTCCTTAGGGATGGGCCTGGGCTCACAGGGGGCAGCATTGACAGGCCTAAGTGCCATTCTGGAGCCCCCGGAAGGGCAAGACCCCTGCCGCCACGGCCAGGGGGTGCACTGTGTAGTTACATGAGAACAGGATCAGCCCCAAGGAGCTGACACTCAAGAGACAAGACAAAGCAGCCCAGAGGGGGCCGTGACCTGCTTCAGGTAACATTTGCCCCAGCAGCTCTGGCCCAGACTCCAGGGCCCTACATGCTGGACCACGCCTGTGGTGGTATAAGCCAGTGCAGGGGAGTGTGCCAGGCCCCCTGGACAGAAATCGCAGCAGGCCAGCTCTGGGCTCATGCCACACGGGTATGCATGGCCCCTCAAGGGGCAGGACAGGAGCTAAGAGAATTTCTAGGCACAAATTGTGTTGTGCTCAGCCAAGGGCCTGGACTTACAATGCAGCAGCTGTCCTTACACTTGACGCCATGAAATTCAGCAATCCTTGCAGATGGAGATCCAGGAGCATTAGCCCCTATCTACCAATGGGGAAACTGAGGCACCGAACAGGGTAGCCACAATAAGTCACACTAAGCTACTCATCCCCTCTTTGCTGAGTTCAGTGGGAGCAGGAGGCAGCGAATGGCAGTGGCATCCTGGTAGCCCCATGCCCACCACCCACACATGGTGCACTGGCACAGCACAGAGCTAGCTGCAGTGCCTGGAAAGAAGAGATTTATTTCAAAGAAGGCCCCAGTGCTTGAGGGCAGAGGATGAGCCCATGCCTACTGTGTTGCCAAAGCTCCTGCCTCTCCTGTTAGGAGACAGTCGTAAAGCACTAGGAAGTGGGGGGCTGAGGTAGGGTATAGTGCTGCCAGGGCTGGATTAACACACAGACAAATTAGGCAGATGCCTAGGGCCCTAAGTGAAGAAGGGGCTCAGTTGTGCTTATTTTACATGTTATAATTATTGAGTGAAAAAAGTAGTGGGCCATGAGTTTGTTTGCCTAGGGCCCACTAAAGTGTTAATTCTGCCCTGAGTGCAGCCAGCTAGACAGCCCCTCTCTGTCCTCCCCTCCCATGGGCCTGAGACCCCACAGTCGTCCAGCCAATGCTGGGAACCTGAAAGCCCGACACCTCCTTACCACCCAGTGTAAACCAGTGGCCCACCAACCTCAATCCCTGCTGTTGCACAGGGCGCTGAGCCATCAGGCACCTCACTGATTTAGTGCCTCCTGCCACACGCAGCAGGCCCTTAGCCTTTCATCTTCCATCCCCCTTCCCAGCCCATTCTGATCATCTATCAGAAGAGCCTAGATGGCAATCACAGCCCTACCTGTCTTCATGCCTGCATGTGAATTTATCATCATCATCATCACTATTACTAATAATAATGATAATGACAATAATATTAACAATAGCTTTTCTTGTAACATATTAAACTGTTTACTTTGTATTAATAAACCTAAAATTACTGAAAATATTGTTCCTTTCTAACATGACTTAAAAGACTTAACATTAGGCTATGACAAACTATAGAACTATGATGCTTTTCTAAGCAATAAAAAAGTTTGAGCACCACTGGTTTAGAGAACTCCTGAGAGCTTGGCCCACTTCTCTCCAGCCTGTTATAGAAAAGCTGGGTACTGGCCTGCAACGGAGCCTACCTCCTGTGTGTCATCTCTCCTGAGAGCTGTGGATAGGAAGTGGCTTTTAGCATCTGCACATGGCTGGTCCACGCGGCAACTTGCAAGAAGCTGGGAGGGGGAGTGCAGGATGCGGAAGGAAGAGTTTGGAGGAGGCCCCAGGAAGTCGGTCTGTGAGCTCCTGGCTGGAATGCTTGCTGCAGTTGCAGCAGTGCTGCACATTGCTTGCGAGCTAAAAGGCCAGTTTCATTTTAGAACCATCGAGTCCTCCCGTATCGTTTCCCGTAAGTCCAGATAGCTTAGTCTGTAGAGGTTTAGGTGCTTCATTTGGGGGTCCAAGTTTCTCCCACTAGGTTTTAAACCCTAGAACAGCACTATGAGGCGGTGCTAGCTGGGTTCTCTAGCAGGGCACACCTTTAAAGTCAGGTCGGATGTTTAGCTGAAAGACTGGTGCTAGTGTAGCCAGGGATGCATGCTGGGAAGATGACTTGCGCTGGCCAGGAGGGCAGAGGCACTGGTCCCAGTTGTCTCTCCAGGCTGATGAATGATCCAGCAAGCAATACAGGGAAAGTCCCCTGATTTCCTTTTTTGGCTCCTGACTATTGTTGCATCTCTGGTTGGGAGCTAAGGCAAGAGAGGGAGAGGAAACAATTGGCCACACAGGGCTGCACCGCAAGTTCAGTAGGAGGCATTTCCCATTACTTGTGCACAGTATAAGCCCATTTTCCCAAGCCACAAAGTTGCAGAATGGTTTTGCAAAAGAGACACAAAGCTGGAACAAAGGATTGATGCTGGGGGATGGGGGCAGCCACGGCCTTGCTCTGTGCCTCAGCTTCCCCATTTATAAAATAGAATGAATCATCCCTTCTTTGCCTGGGTTCAGTGAGGAGACACCTCTGACCACTCCTGAGCAGCCCTGAAACTGCAGTGGTGAGCATCAGCATGGAATGAAACAAGGGAAAAGCAGACTGTACTGTGATGGACGGTCATTGTCAGCTTCCCAGGCGGCTGCATCACTAGCCAATGCACTGGTTGCTCTAAGGACTGCAGCCCCTTGCAGCAACATTTCCTGCCTTACCGCTCTCTCCTACAGAGCTGCCTGCACTGCAGCCCCTTCTCTCTGCATTGCAACCTCCATGGAGAGAGCTTCCTGCAGGCCAGCATGTCCTGCATTGCAGCCCCTGGCACTCAGCTCCTGTCAGCCAAACTTCCTGCATTGCAGCCCTAGGCTAAGCGCATGCTGCCTGCAGCCAGCAGGCACATTCAAGCGGAGTAGGAGAGGGGGTTTGACTCACCAGAGCCTGGGGCCAGGCAGCCTCCTCTCACACGCTCAGAGCTCCTTGTGTTTCGGATGCACAGGAATGCAAAAGCCAGGAGTGCAAATCCCATTTCTCACCAGATGTTTGCTGAGTAAAACCCCCTCCAGAGCACACGGACTCCAGCGCTGCCTGGCGAGCAATGAAAGCAGGGCAGGGAGTTGGATGCTCTCGGCGCTGCCAAGCTAATTCACCTTGCTAACCCATCTGATGCAGCCCTGCGGGCCTGTCACACTTCTGCTCTCATTTGCAGGTCCTTCAATAGGTTCCTAAGAGCCAGGACTGTTTTTAGTTCTCTGCCCTCCTTATCACTATTCCCCCTGCTTCATTCCTTCCCCTCCCGGCCCGTTCTCACAGCTGCTGTCTTGGCTCTCTGCACTGGCTCCATCTGGCAGGGCGGGGAGAGCTAGTTGCTCGGGAGGAAGCCAGTGGGAACGCTCGGAGTCCCTGGCACTCGGAGAACGTTGCTCCAGCTACTTCATTTCCCCAGATGCTCTTGCTTCATGTGGGCAGATCCAGAAAGTTTCCATGGAGGGGGAGCGCTCTAGAAGCATGAGAGTGGCACTGACTTACTGCAACTCCATGTTTGTATTGCTTAACTGCCCCGTGCCTCAGTTCCACCCCCTCCTCCATGTATAACAAATCTACGTGCTACAGACACGGACTGTGGTTAAGTCAAAGGTGTGTGCAAAGCCAGGACTATAACCCTGCTCCTGCTTCAATACCCCGGCCTTCCCCACTTGAGTGACAGGAAATCTCCCTTGGGTGGCAGCAGTATACATTGCTTATCTTGTCGCTGGGGGGCTAGTCAATGAGGGGCCACCCCTGCTATATGAGCTGGAGCACCGCTCAAAGGGATTAGGGGGTGTGTCCTAGAAGAGTGTTTTAGCAGCAGCACTGAAGGAGAACATGGCATGTGAAGTTTGGGAGGGTCCACAGAGGGCTGGAGCATCTGCTAGGCTGAGCACCAGCCCTGAAAATCCCTTCTGGTAACAGCTCTAGGTGCAGCCTACATCTTCTGGTCATAGGTGGGAGTGCTTAGGCCAGGAGCGAGGGGGCAGCATGCACAGCCCCCAGCACTGAGATCTGTCCCTGCCATCTCTGTTCCCCCACATGGCAAGGACGCAGGATGGCCGTTGTGGAGCAGTGCATCGCAGTAATGCAGAGGGGTGGGAAGGGCAGGCCTGCTGCTGCCTCTCAGTGCCAAGCAGCTTTGGGGAACAAGGAAGGTGCCATCTACCTCTAGGTGCCGCCTACATCTTCCCCCACCCAAGTTCCAGGCTGGGAGAGCAACCCCCTGCCCTGCAGCTGCTGGTCCCGTGTGATGCAGACTGGAGGCCAGAGCGATTGTGCACACAGGGTTTCCAAAGGGCTGCACCTTTCCCAGCCCTCTCTACAGGGGCTGTTCTGCACCAAGTGCAGACACTTCCTGGGAAGCCCTACAGGCAGGTCCAGGTGGGTTTTGATTGTACTGGAACCAATTTTCCAGTCTCCCTTTGGACCAGCCCTCCTGGGGGACAGCACTCAATATTGACCTCAATACCCCTTATGCAGCTCTGTTATGATGCCTCACTAGATGGCTGAGCTCAGGGATTCATCCCCCTAGGGTGAGTCTCTGCATAAGCCCTCATGTGCCCCAGAGAGCACCTTGTGCTGATGCAGCAGAACCACCTCCTTCCCTAGAGACTCAGCAGATGTGAGGGCAGCAGTGGTGCCCAGGGCTGCACAGCCTGCATTGCAGGGCCATGGTATATGCTGGCACCAGCTCGGCGTAGCCCAAGGGAGCAGGCAGGATCTTTGGTGATTGTCATTTCACATGGCACCCCACAGGACAGCAGTGCTGCCAGCTACGGCAGGACTCCAGCAGGACAACAGCAGTCTGGCCATGACAGCCCAGCCCCCTTACGAATCTGAGCCCTGCTGCTGGGGATGTCACAATGCTGTACTGTGCGTGGGATCAGCGCAAGCCCACGCACACTGTAAGCTCCTTGGTGTCACCCGCTGTTCACTCAGCAGGGGCCACACTCCCAGCTCTGTCCTGCAGGGACAGCTGCCGCCACAATGGAAAAGAGCCGTTGTTGGGGCGGGTGCCAGCAGCTGCCTCCATTTAGAAGCTAGACTGCCTGTATGTGCTGGGAGCAGCCTGGGCCTTGCAGAGTTCAGGCCTCCTGGCAACCACAATCTCAGTGCCCTGCCCCGGCCCCTGGCTGTTGTGGACAGAGCTGCAGCAGCAGGGTTCAGTGGCTCCTCCATAACGCGCACTGGTGTAAACCAAAGCTCTGCCTAGCCTGGATTTCAAAAATGGTACAAGTCACATGTCTCTGGCCACACCCCTGGCCTGGTACCTCCCTTTCCACATGCACATGCCCATGCACATGCACATGCACCCTGCCCTGATCCCAGCCCTGACCTGAAAGCAGCTTCCCCACCAGGCACAACACTTGCTATGCAGAGAAGGGTAAGATGATAGCATCCTGGGCCTTACAAGGCCTGCTAGGTCATAGAGTTGGCACTTGCTGGAGGGCATGTGTCCCTTCTGCCAGGCAAGCCAGCTTCCCTGCCTAGCCCAAGGCAGAACTGAGAGAAGCAGGCAGAACTGCACATCTGTGTAACCACCACAGCAGGGCATCTTACGCACATAATCCCATGTAGACATCTCCCATCATATGCACCAGGTGCCTGGAAGGGCTAGATTCCTCTTTGGCACCAGCAAGCTCCTGCTCTCCTGCTCTCCTGCATTTGGTTTCTGCCATTTGGAGCGGGGCCAGCTCTCTGCATCTACCTTAGCTTTGCAATACTAAAGGTCCTTGTAAGGGGGACCCCTACCCCTGTTATTGGAAGAAAGCAGAGCAGGATAGAGTCTGCAAAGCAAACACAGCTTGAAGGGAGCCTAGCTACAAGGGACAGTGGATGCTAGTGGCACAGTTAAATAGGCTACAGGTCCCAGACTGCAAGCAGCAAGCAGCAGGCAGCAGGGTGCTGGGCTGCTGATTAGGGAGCTAGCAGCACCCGAGCCCTGTTAACAGCTGGGTCAGGTGACCAGAAGGGGAGGAGAAAGGGGCCATATAAACCTGAGCCTGGGGCTGGAGGCTTAGACCCTCAAAAGGGGAAGGAGTCTTGTAAAGATAAGGGGTTTGATGTCCTGTAGTCAAGTCTGGGGGGGTTGCTGACTGAAGGGCTAGGTGTGGCTATAAAGGATGGTTGGAGGCCATGGTAGGGTGTCTTGAAAAGGCAGTCCATGCTTTGGCCTCTGCAAGGGGCAGGGACACTGGGAGAAGGGGAGAGGAGCAATTGTGCAGGGGCCCATGGGCTGATAAGCTGATGCAAAGATGGAGCTAGGGAGCCCAGTGGATAGCGAGGAGGGAGGAAGGATCTGTGTATTGAGGTAACCTAGGTCCTATGCTTGCTATGCAGAGCAGTGCTACATGGACTGCACGCTCAGGCCTGGTTTGCAATCCCCCAGCCTGAAATACAGACCCAGGTACCACAGCTTGGGAATTGCACAGACCCTTGGGTGGAAGGGGGCTGTAATCTCCCTCTACAGGCAGCCTAGCAGGGTGTTTCATCTTTCAAGAGCACAGCAGGCTAGAGGAGTACAAATCCCAGGCCATGCCTCATGCTGTCCATGGGCTTTTCATTTTACCAGGCGGCATTCAGCTAAATTAACATGAAATCTGTTTTCAATGGCCCTCATGCGCTAAATCACTTGACCGGCAGGGCTTTCAGAAGGACTCATGCTTACACACTGAGTCATGGAAGAAAGGTCCTATTTATCGGACAAGATCTAAGTGCTCTTGAGCATTGTCAGAGCTGATTTTACTGCCAGTCATGCGCCACAAAGGTCCTTTCAGAGTAATGTTAATGAGGGGCCAGGGGTTCCAATTCAAACACACCTTGACTCACTCGGACCTGGGCTTGTAAATGATTGAGTCTCT
>NW_005842390.1:221795-240768 GCF_000455745.1 Alligator sinensis
GGCTGCCTGGGCCTCTGTTTGGGTTCAGGCTGTGACCTGGGCCAGCACCAAGAAGCAACAAGTCAGTTATACCCTCGGTGTCTGGCGCAAGCAGAGGCACTGGCTATCCTGTCCACTGGAGATCAGGCTGTGGGCAACTAGTGGCCTTTCAGGACAGGAGATTTCCTGCTAACCTCCTTGCACTTGGGAATGGCCAAGCAGTGGGGGAGAACAACCTCCCTGCCTAGAGAGAACCTGGCAGTGGAAAGGACAAATCTGCCAGCTGAGAGCAGGCTTGATGTTGCCCCTGTGGCACCCGGCTACTCTGAGTGATGGCCCCATAATAAATGGCTTGAGAGTGGCTGAGACAGCACTAAGATTCCCCACTCATGGCTGCTGTGTTGACATTGTGCAGCTGAGGGGTGAGATCAGTTCTGAAGGGGACTGCAGCAAAGCTAAGACTGGTCCTGTAGTAGCCCAGGTTAAGGGCACAGCACAGTGCCAAGGCACCAAAGTGGATTCAGTCTGCCCTGCAGTGATCCAGTAGCTGAGATTTCCCCCATTGTAGCCTGATAGGGTTCCCCCTGGGTGACACAGCTGGGGCCAAGAGCAGATGTGCAAGGGGAAAGATAGTGGGCAGATGCCTGCAGGACAGTGGTGCAGCTTGCTCCTGGCTCAGAGACTGCAAAGGGGACACTGCTGTTACAGACTGTGGCAGGGCTGGGGAAGAGGAGGCAGCCTGGCTAGCTGGGCTCAGGCTGGGAGGCCAAAGGGAAGCTGTTTGGGTGCCACCTCAGACCAGGGGCTGCTCTGGATCCTGAGCACTGTGCCCATTCCCCAGAGCTGCTTGGCACTGAGAGGCAGCAGCAGGTCTGCACTTCCCACCCCTCTGCATTACTGCAGTGCACTGCTCCACAACTGCCATCCTGTGCCCGTGCCATGTCGGGGAACAGAGATGGCAGGGACAGGTCTCAGTGCTTGGGGCTGCCCCATCCTCTGCTGCTTCGCTCCTGTTCTGAGCATTCCCACCTAGGACCGGATCTACCCCAGACAACGCAGCATGCTTAGTAGTTGACAGTGCCTGGGGGAAGCCCAAAAATTGGTGGTCATACTCTCCCCTGCCACTCCAGGACACAGCACTGTCCCCAAAGCAGGCTGAACCATCTGGGAGGGTCCAAAGGCTCCTCTCATTTAACCCAACAGCCTTTCCATTTCATGCAACCTGCTAGGCAGGCAGAAAAGCTCAACTTAGGACACCTGTGGAGCTCGAGCACAAAGTTCATCCAGCACTGTGAATTCACTGACAATCGATCCAGCATCAGCCTCAGCCCCAGCTTGGGACCCCAGAGCAGAGGACCCAGGCTGTGTAGATCTGCTGGAGAGAAGCATCTTTGGCTGGGGGAAAGCCAAGGTGTTATGGGAGATGGTGTTGCCTAGTGGACAGAGCCCCACCACAGCTGAGCACTTCCAGCTGCACACACTAGAGGGCAGAGGTGTGTGCACAGGTGGTTGCATGAATCTGCACTCTGGCTAGTCTATGTTGCCTCTAAAACACCACAAACTTCGTTGTGTGCAGCTGCTTACACTGGGCAGAAACTTCCCCCTGCTTCCTAGAGGGAAACTGGGCATTGAGGGGACAGAACAACTAACAGCAGAGGCAGAGGGATAGGAGGAGGCACAGACAGAGCAGGGGAGAGATCTTTCCAGTTGGGACCCCCAGAGGAGGTCCGAGACAGACACAGGGGGTGTCCTGAAAGCACACATGCCTCTTTAGCTGCCTCTGCTCAAGGTCTCTTATAGCACTGACGACAGCCTGCTCCCCCCTGCCATGCTCCACAGAGACCACAGTGATGCATGAAACCATGATTCAATCCATCTGGTGACAGCAGCAAGTCACCGCCTGAGCTCCCAATAGGGACAAGAAGCTTCAGAGGCCCAAGGTGAGGCCCTGCTCTCCAGAGGTGCTGAGCACCTATGCTCTGCAGACCCACCCATGTTGTTCTTGCTTCATCTTGTGCCTCAAAACCACCTGCTGCTTTTGCAAATGCTGGTGCAGGAAAGGAGTTTGGCTCTAGTTGGCCTTAATCTGGCTCCAGACTGGCTCTGTGGCCTTACTCTGCCTTGCCAGTGCCAGGTCAGATGCTGGGCTCTGGCTGGCTGTTTCCTTTCACCAGCACCACTTCAAATGTGAAGACTGGGCTTACCAAAGGCAGCACTGAGATCCATGGCTATTGCCCTCTGTCTCTAAATGGCAGGTTCCAGCCAGGGAAGGGGCCTCTTTTGGTACATGCACACAGTGTGCAATCCCATTACCCCTGCAGCAGGGATGGGTAAGTGTGCACTTACACTTAGCAAGCACAGGGGGCTGCACACTGCCTGGGAACGTATGTAGACATGCTTGCAGCTTTGCACAATTCCTAGGAAGAGCAGGGGGAGAGTGGCTGCCCTGGGTGGCTAGAGAACTCACCCAGAGGGAAGGAGATCTGGTTTGTAATCCCCCTTCACTCCAAAAGGGCTTGAATCTCTGTCTCTCCAAGTTCTTGGTACAGTGATTGAATGATCACATCACAGGGCAGGCAATACCTGAGCCCTCTACAGTGCTCCTTTTGAGGAGGAACCACTTCAACTTGCATTTACAAGTCCCTGGATAAAGAACAGTGCATCAGGAATCTTCTGCCCCATTGGGAAGGAAGGGTCCAGGGCAAAACCCAGAGCCTGCTCTCATCTAGAGACCAGGCATCTGATTGAACTTCATGGCCTCAGGCTTGCTTGTGTCCTCTTGGCCTCTAGCTTCTCCCTCTCTTGACTGTCCAGGGGACCAGCTTTAAAAGCAAAGCTGGAGAGAGGCCCCTGGATGATGCCTACTTTGCAGTTGGGTGGTTAGAGCACTGAGCAGGGATAACAGGCTCAATTCTTCTCAAGATAAAGGAGGACTAGAACCCAGACCACCTGGTGCCGAGGCCAAACTACTCGACTACCAGGGATAAAAATAAAAGCACCCTCCCACACACACACACACACACACACACACACACACCCCTTTGATGTCTACCGCCCATTACTCATGGCTTTCTGTGCAGCTACATTTTCATCACTTGTATGTCCATTGTGGGTGCATATATGTGCCTGCCTAGCCAGTGCAGCCTACTGCACACGTTCAGTTTTTGTGCACATGCCTACATGTCTATATTGCAGGGGTGTTAGAATCTCAAACTGCATGAGTGTCAAAAATGACACCTTCATGACTGGATCCCTGCCACTCAGGTACTCAAAGGGCAACAGAATTCCACCCTGTGAGTCCTCCTAGTGGAAGCAGAATTAGGCTAATGCTGGATTCTCTTGGAAATCCCTGTCCACTCTCCTGCCCGGTGATTGCTGTAGGTAGGGAACTAGCCAGAATAAGAGCAAACACCCAGCTTGCTGACAGTCCCTTCCCCCAAGCATACACCTATGGGTCCATGTCCCAAGAGGCAATGTGAACAAAGCATGCCCAAAAGAATGTCTTTCTGTAGGACACTGATGCTAGGAGAGGCTGAGTGTCTTGCAGCCTGTTCTGTGGAAGGGCTTACCTCTAGCTAGTGCTTTGCTGCATGGTTTATACCTTGTTTGCAAAAAGCAGTTCCGAGTTTCTGTTTTGCCAGTACTGATGCTGATCACATCTCCATTAACAAGGACATATGCCTCCTTCATGCCAAAGGCAAAAAGGGAGATGTGCAAGCGAGAAACAGCCACGCTATGCCCATAGGACTTCAGGTGCTTAAGTGCACCTTGGGCCTCTGAACCTCACCCGTAAACACGTGGTATGTATCCAATCAGGAGGGACTGCTGGGAAATGAATAGGCAACAGCTAATAGCAGTGTGCTTACAACTATCAAGAGATAATAGCAGTGCAGTGAGACTCCTTGTATCCTGGAGACCCCAGATGTGTATAGCAAGCCACCTGATGGGCTGGGTCTGACTAGAGAGGGGGGCAGCTCCCATAAATTTCAGATGGGATCTAAGGTCCTCCCCAGCTTTTCAAAACAGCAGTCTTAATGCTGCTTCCCAGGTAGCAGAAGAAAGTGTGCATGTGTGCATGCAAAAGCTGCCTCCCTGCAGAGAGAAGGTTTGCAGGGAGCTCCCGGCCTCCCGGGTGCTGCCAGAGGCAGTCGCTGCTGGTGCTGAATGGACAGCTCCTCTGGGCATTGTCAACATTACAACGGGGCTGAGATCTTCGATTGCCCAAGGGACTTGAGTGCCAAATTCCTGTCCGTTCAGCTCTCAGCCTGCATTTTAGTCCCACCCCTGTGTCACTGCCAGCACCTGGGACAATGTCATGCAAATGCATTTTTAAAAATTCCGGTCATTTCCCCCCTGAGGCCGGAGCTTGGCTCTAGGTGTTAGCTGTGTTCCCCACTGAGACGGGTTTAGATTGGCCTGCTCCAAGGCAGTTTCATGTTCATTCAGGACAGCCCAAGGAGCCCTAAGGCTGCAGGGAAAGGAAGTGTTAGGACACCTAACACTACAATAGCATGTCCAGGAGCGCTGGTGTTGGGAAAATTGCTCCTTTCTCTTCTCCAAACACCCTCCTACTTTTAGGCAACCTAAACGTACGGGCTTGATACAGTCACTGTCTCCACACAAGCATTCAATGGGAAGTCTGGAGATGCTGATTTTAAAATGCATTATTATTAGCTTGATCCTGCAGACACAATTTAGGGTATTATTGGCACTTGTAAGGGAAGATTCGCAGGAGAAAGATTGGCAAGGCTGGGTCCGTTGTATTCAGTCTCGGTAGATGACACACAGGGAAGTTTTCTCTGGCTGTGACCAAGTAGGACCTGCAGCACAGGTGACATTTTAAGGCTCCAAATCTCAGTGGGTGACATTAAGCAAGAGCAACAGGGGTGGGAGTGGGTGCAACTGCTCTGAATCATCTGAATCACCAGTATCTATCTTAATTAGAAGCATTAAAACTGGAAATGAGCCCAAAGCAGGTGACACTGGAAACTCCACTGAACACAGTGGGCTGATCCAGGTCCTGCAGCAAGACTCACATTGCCTCTAGCATCAACAGTATGGGGATCACTCTGGACACTCTATTTCCCCCTGCTTTATTATGAAGTCAGCACACAGCACATGCTGCTTTTCAGGGGAACCAAGCTAGCTTGGTTTTGCAGGGCTTAATGTATGCTGCATTAGGTGTTCCTCTCCCTCCCCCACCCTGCAAAGGGAAGGAGCAGAGGAATTGCCAGCACTAATCTGAACCATGCTAATAAGAGTAGCTGGCAGGGGTGGGGGGTCTGTGTGCATGGTGGGCAGAGTGTAAGGGCATAGCACAGAGGCAATGACACATGGGCTAGTCACCAAAAGTGGGTCACACTGATGCACAGGGCTACATATTAACAATCTGCATAATTCTCCCCTCCCCTGGGTGGCATCATATTATCCAGCCAAGGCAATAGTCATGGTGCACAATCCCAGACATAGCTAATGCCTTTGGGATCTGACAAGCCTTGGCCCAACAAACTTATGGCGGCTCTTGGACTTTCCCATGTGACTCTTGGAAGGGGTGAGAATGCCACTGGTGACCTGACTGTGAGAAAGAGGGTCCCTAGTGCCCAAGCAACCACCCTGGAATAGTGGTCCTGAGCACAGAAATATAGCAATAGAAGATGCACATGCTGACCTGTATCACACTGCCCATCCCTGCCCTGAATAACCTCTAGGATCCATCTTTTAGAGGCAATAAAGCAGGTCAGTCCAGATCCACAGAGCTTCATGAATAGATTAATCACACAAAGGAGACTGGGGCTGGCACAATTACCCTGTCCACACTGCATCCTTCACGAATCCCCACTGCGTTGTCCTGGGTTCTGGTTTACACTGAACTCAGAGATCATGAAAGAAGCTGTGACCCACCATTACTCAGCACTGGAGCATCTTCAGTGACAGGAGGAGGTACAAAACCAGAGAAAACTCTGGGCTGGGTCCCCCTTCCCCTCCCTCTGTTGTAAATCAGAGGTATTGCCACTGGGCTTCCCTCAAGGCTCATCTACAAGAAGCAGCTCCTGTGCAGGAAGCTCATGGGTGAGTTTACAATTGCACTTGCTTCTCTACACTGATGCCTATGTAGGCGCTGCTGGCTAGATCCTGTTTCACTGCAAGGGCATCGAGGTGGCCCTTCCTCAACCTGCCTGCATTCATGATTTGGGTGTCTCAGTCAGTAAGCACAGTCCTACTTCACCCTGCACAATGAGCTGAATGTTGCTGAGAAGCCACATCTCTGAGTTTGCCCTTGATATCCAAGCTGGCCCCCTACACATGCTCAGAACTGCTCTACAGTGGCCATGCAACTGTCTAACTTCATTGTTGCTCCACTGCAATCCACTTTCATCCAAAGTTTCACAGAATTCCCCTGAAACTTGTAGGCAGTCAGAAACCAGGAGTAGTGACCGCTTGACACAAGCGGATGGTGCTGGTATAGCCCAAGTCCTGGGGTTATTGCTGGTATATCCCAGGTCCTGGGGATTTAATGGCTAAGGCATTTGCCCAGGACATGGTGACCCAGATCCTAGCACCACCTGAGCCTGAGAGGACTTCAGCCCAGACCTCCTACAGCCCAGGACCACAGGCAGGGCAGAGCTTAGAGCACCCTCCAACTGGCCTGTTGAAAGTGGGCCACTGGGCAGCCCATAAGAACAGGAGGAGAATGAGCAAGGAGGGCCTGATGCTATGGCTTGGGAGGAAGGCCTTGCCCTGCCCTGGCAGAGAGGGAATCCTGTGTTCTGGCCCTCTTATGAAGGTGGTTTCTACATTTTCTCCAGAGTTGGGCTCAGTGATTGATGGGAAGCCACCAGCAAGCGTCTGCCAGCTGAGAGCAGGCTTGATGTTGCCCCTGTGGCACCCGGCTACTCTGAGTGATGGCCCCATAATAAATGGCTTGAGAGTGGCTGAGACAGCACTAAGATTCCCCACTCATGGCTGCTGTGTTGACATTGTGCAGCTGAGGGGTGAGATCAGTTCTGTAGGGGACTTGAGGAAAGTTAAGACTGGTCCTGCAGTAGCCCAGGTTAAGGGCACAACACAGCACCATGGCACCAAAGTGGATTCAGTCTGCCTTGTGCTGATCCAGTAGCTGGGATTTCCCCCATTGTAGCCTGGGAAGGTCCTCCTTGAGTGACACAGCTGGGGCCAAGAGCAAATGTGCAAGGGGAAAGATAGTGGGCAGATGCCTGCAGGACAGTGGTGCAGCTTGCTCCTGGCTCAGAGACTGCAAAGGACACTGCTGTTCTGGCCTGTGGCAGGGCTGGGGAAGAGGAGGCAGCCTGGCAAGCTGGGCTCGGGCAGGGAGGCCAAAGGGAGACCAGGGGCTGCTCTGGAACCAGAGCACTTTGCCCATTCCCAAGAGCTACTTAGCACTAAGAGGCAGGGATAGAGTCCATGCCCTGACTTTTCATCTTCACAGAACATCTAATACACGTGAATGTGTAAGCGTTTGACGTAGCAATCTGGGAGAATCCCTGGGTGAATGGCTCCCTGTGTATGCCGGGCACTGTACCTGATGACTTTGATCAAGAAACTTCAACCCTGGGTTTCTTGAGTATGAGAAAACAACTATGACACATTCAAAATCACTGACAGCTTTTTGGCTGAAAACAAGTTGATGCTGGACAGTGATGTAAAAAGTGAAATCAAGGAACACTTGCTGGTGCTAAAATCTCAGCTTGCCAGTACATTCTTGAACTGGGCAATGAGAACAAGTGGAGCAGACTGCAACTCTAGGTCCTGTCTAATAGCTGAAGAAGAAGAGCAATTATTTGAGTTATCCTGTGATGGGGGACTGAAACTTGAATTCAAGCAGGAACCTCTTACCCAATTCTGGTTGAAAATAAAAAAACAGTGGCCTGATCTGACAACTTAAAGTCTTCTGGTGCTGTCACCACCATGTACTGAGGTTTTCAGCCTCAGTTTCAATAAAAATGAAATACTGAAACAAATTGGATGCTGAAGGAGATCTAAGACTGAATCTGTCATTTATCTTACCAAACTTTCACATGCTTTCTGCCAAGAAGCAAGCTCAGCCATCTCATTAGAACTGACAAAATTGTGAGTTCACAAAATTGTATTACTGTTATTGTTGTTGTTGGTATTTTTTTAACACAACAGTTTGTCAATAATTATCTACTTATGTTCACTATATACCGACAATAGATTTCCAAAGGGGTATGCCCCTGCATTCAAAATTTTTTAGGGGTCCACAAATGAAGAAAGGTTGAAAACTACTGGCCTAGAGTCTTTATCCCATAGCTCCTGGGGAAAAACCTTCTCTGGGAACCTCCTGATCAAGACACACCATAGAAGGACACACATTTCTCATCTGGGCTTCCTGCACGGGTCAGGGCCTGCACTATCTCCCACCTCCTGGGCATCAAATGTCACACTGCATGTAATCTCCCTGGTCTTAACCCACCCCTGCTGTAAGTTTATTGACAACAGTGGGTGAATCATAGAAAGAAGGACCAGAAGGGACCTATAAGATCATCAAGTCCAGTCCCCTGCCATGGGCAGGAGGTAATTGGGCTCAAATGAGTATTTGTCCAGTCTCCTCTTAAAGACCGCCAGATATGGCGACTGCACCACCTCTGGTGGAAGTGTGTTCCAGATTCTAGTTACCTGTACAGAAAATAAGTTTTTCCTTATGTCCAGTTGAAACTTTTCCTTGACTAGCTTGTGTCCATTGGTCTGTGTCTTCCCGGGTGGGGGGCTGTGCTTTTCTAAAAAGTTGTTCACCTAGGTTCTGGTATTCTTCCTCGACATATTTGTAGGCGGCTATCAAGTTGCCTCGCAACCGTCTTTTGCTCAGGCTGAATAGTCCCAGATCTCAAAGTCTTTCCTCATAGGGCCTGTCTCCCAGGCCCTTGATTATGTGGGTAGCCCTTCTCTGCACCCTTTCGAGTCGCTGTCACACAAAGGCAACAAGGTCAGGCAAGAAGTCTGGTGACCTCAACTTCCCTCTGCCCACGCCGCTCTCTGTAATGCTGGTATCTCAGTGAAGTTGGCCCAGTGAAGGCTGGCATAGATCTGCTGGTGGCCAGATTGCCAGAGCTCAGCTTACAGACAACAAAAGGATGCAGGCATATGGTCCTCATAGCAATGCTGCAAGTGGGACTGCCACCCCTTCTTGGCAAGAGCCCACAGAAGCCCAGACAAGTCCAGGAAAGCTGCAAAGTGGATGGGGGAGGGGGCAGGAGCTGCATATTTATAGAGTGAATCAATAACAATCCACTTTTTTTCTCATTCTAACTCACAAAGGCACCTCTCCAGCCTGTGCACAATGAATCACTGACCCCTCCTCCCCCATTACTGCATTGGGTGACACAAATTGCAGACCCTCACTGGACATTTGGTAAATACCCACTTTGAGCAAATCATCCCCTGGATTCAAAGTTTTCTGCTACCTGGAAGCCGTTCCATGAGGAAGTATGCACAGATCGCAGTGATTCCACAGGAGGGGATTCCACAGCAACGAGCCTGCACGGAGTGAAATCTGCTTGCCAGGCGGAGAGCGAGGCTGAGGGAGCAGCTCTGCTTGCTGCTCCGGTGCTGTATCACCTGCCGCCCGGAGAGTGAAAGCCAATTTGCCGAGCTAAGCAGGTTTCACATTTGACCCAGATACTCAGCCCCACCTTCTACCTCACTTGGTTCCTTTTCAATTAGCTAAAAAGGGAAGTGATTTAATGCTAATGAAAACAAATTAACAACTGTCCCATGAATCACAGAGTCCCGGGGCTGTGTCAGTGCAGGATGGAACCACGGGAAAGCATGGAGGTAAAAATGACACGTCAGGATGTGATCAAAGCTGGTGCAGGGTCTGGCGGGGGTGCTCTGCCTGCCCAGAGAGCTGCCCTGCTCAGTGCCTGGGCCTAGGCTGCCATTGCCCTGCACCTCCTCTGTCATTTATACTGGTGCAAAACTGGTCTACATCAGCAGGAGCAAGGCGATGGGAACCCATCTATGGCCTGGAAACAAGCCCCAGGGGCAGAAATCTGCTTTTGCTAGGACTTGACCCAGAGACCCTGGCTCAAGCCCCTGAGCTCACGGACAGTACTTCTACTAGTGCCCAGTGCACATGTCCCCAGCTCCCAGTTAGTGTGCTGCTCCCAGCAGCTGGAGCTGATGCCTGCAGTGGGCAGACAGGACTCCAGAGCACCTGCTTCCCAGCCTGTTCTCATACCCCCACCAAGTCAGCCAGCAGTCTCCTGCCCATGCCCTCCCATGGCCACTTGTGAAAGGTCGTTGCTCATGAAGCCCAACCCCCCCAGAATAAGTTCTGTCACCTCTATGACAGGTTTGGTTTGAATGTTTCTGATGCCAGCACTTCCCCAAGCTGGGTGGGGCAGGCACACCCCTAGAACAGAGCCAGCAACCCGCTGCTGCAGCATGGTCCTATGCACCGAGTGCCCAGTGGGCATGAGCAGAGCAACATAACTGCTCCACTGCCCAGGGAACCTCCCTGAATTGCAAAGCCCTGTCATGCTCAGCACGATGAAGGGCTTGGCTTGCAGAGATGGATTCCAAAGGCCAACTCCAGGCAATTACTGTGCACCAAGCTGTCCATCACATGGGTGCCAAGCCATTGGGGCTCAGCAGTCCTGCTACCTTTGCCAAGAAACCTACAGCCTTCCCTCATCAATTCCCTAGCTCTTAAAGAGACCAAGGCATCAAACTCAGCACCTTCCCTTGGGGCAGCACCAGGACGTAGACTGCAGGAGAGTGCTCAGGCCACACGGTGGCAGGAGCAGCTGATGGTCAAGAAAATGCATGTTTCAGGCCAGGTTCAGTCACTGCCCACACCTCCCCCATGCCCAGCAGAATCCATGTGGGGGTGAGGGGCCCGAGGCATGAGAACTGGGTGCTGGGTGCATGGCCAGGGGAAACACTTAGTTCGTATTGTAACTCCCCCTGGTTGTAGTGAAAGAAGTTATAATTTAGAGACGCTCCCTTATTTAGAAGACTACAGAAGTTGGGAATAGGGAAATGGTTCCTCACTTAGGTTAGTCCGTTACAGACAGACAGAGGGTCTGCAGAGGGTGCCTACTGCTCCACAATCATGTTCAGCATTCAGTGCTTTTCATTCATGTATGACAGTGCTTAGTGAGCCTGGGGATCATTACACTTCTTATGAAGTTTATTTGAGAAGGGAAGGGTGACAGGGAGCAGAGCATCACGTAAAGCAGCCCTGAAGCTGCTTTAACTTCTGGTCAGGGCCCAGGATACAGGGATTATACAGGTGGGTTAAAGTCCCTTCCTCCCACCCCGCTTGCTCCTGACACAGGGACAACTATTGTCAGTCCAGCCCTATGGCTGTCCTCCAGTTAGAGAAATGGCAGCTGCTACAGAGACATTTTTGTTCTTTGTTGTGCTCTGGTTTGAATAAAACCCCAGAGAATCCCCCTGCACACAGGGAACAGAATCCCCTCGTATTGTCCCTGACAGTCCAGCTTGGACTGAGCTGCTTAGCTCAGCACTACCTGCTGCTCTTTTTGCTGACCAGCCCCGACTCTAAGCTACTTTGGCCCTGCTGGATGCTTAGCTGGTCAGGCTCCAGGCACCAGCAGGTGGATGGATGCCAAGGAACTTGTGCTGCTGCAAACTGCTTTCCTGTAGGCTTTAAAATCTAAGGGCAGGAGTTGTCTCTCATGGACGGAGCAGCCAGCACACACTGCTAACCGCTCAGAGTCAAAAACTTTCTACATCCTGCTCCAGGCATTGTAACGAGCTGAGGCATTCAGGGACACAACCCAAAGGGAACATGCCAGGTGGATCTGGGGACATGCTTGGAGAAGTGGGGTGAGAGAGAGAACCAACGTCCTGTCTGGAGCGCATGGGGGGTGCAGCCAGCAGGATTATGACAGGGGATGAAACCCAGATCCATGTCTGAAAGGAGCATGGGGCAGTGCAGGCATCAGCATCTGAAGTCATATGAGCTGCAAACCCTGATCCTTCCCATTCCCCCACCCCAGCTGTGCACTCACTGCAGTCCTACTCCTGAGGTAGCTGCACACAAACAGTGCCTTGGAGCCCAGGGACATCACCAATGCCTAGCAACAGTGACTCAGTCCCTCTCCACCCCCCAAATCATGAGACCGGCTTATTAACCATGCAATTGAGCAATGGTCAATGGTGAGTCTGTTAAATCGCCTCCTGAGGCCAGAGCGCTTAGGGATCACGTTCTCCAGCTTTCTCCACAACCACATGGAACAAAACCATGCTTATTTTCCCAAGTGAAAGCTCAGATTGTCACCTATCAGCTGACTCCAGGAACTGGGTCTTGAAGGAAAGCATCACACACAATTAGCCCATTTCTGCTCTTGGAAACTCCCTTTGTTGCTCATGTGTCACATATAAGAAGGGCTTGAACAGTTTTATTTAGAAAGCAACTTCCCTTTCTGGTTCACTTGAAGAAGAGACTTCGAGAAGTCCTGGGATTTCTGGGACTCATCCTCCCTGGTTCTGCAGAAGGCCTGCTTTGAGCCCACAGAAGTGGATCAGGAAGGGGCGCTGAGAAGAGCCTCTCTCCCCTCTCTTGCACATGCTGCCCTGTGACACTTGTGGATACTAGTAACACAAAACCTGCTCCCAGTTCTGCTGCTGCCCAGCACTATGCCTGTTGAAGTTAATGGGAGCTACATACAGGATGGGAATTTGCATTAGTACAAACACTAGCACAGAGAAATGGCTGGGGGTAGGTCATGGCCAGGGCACACTCCAGGACACACACATGGCCTGGGTGCAGGGCAGGGCATACCCAGAGCACATTTCAACACAAGCACATTGCATGCTGCATCAGTCTCTACCTAGTTCTCCTGTCAGCCATGAGCTCTCGCAGGAAAGGCTGAGAGAGAAAACCTCATCTATTAGTATCAGAGACCAGCTGGTTAAAATGAAACCAGGCCTCCCCGGAACAGGCTCGTGGAGCCCTGGGGGTGCATCACAATGGGAAAGGCAGGTCTGTACTTCAATGCCAGGCCCTTCCTCAGCTCAGCTTCCTACCTCAAGCTTGGTAGCAGGGCTGATCTGTGAAGGGAGCGCTTGGCCAGGATTGAGGCTTGGCATTAGGCCTGTGTGAAACGGCTAGTATTTGCTTTGGATTCGGCTGATTTGAGGAACAGTGATTCGATTAGGTGATTCGAATCACTGTCCTGAATTGATTCGCCTGAATCTGATTTGGAGATTTGGCTGCTGCCAAATCTCTGAAACTCCAAATCAGGCAGGTCCATCCCCTGCCCACTCTCCCAGCCCAGCAAGGGCTGTCCCGCCCGTCCCAGCTCCTGGCACTTCGAAAAAAAAAAAAGCCCCAAATCACCAGGTGGTGCCAGGTGGGGGGCAATCCCCGCTGCCCCCCACTTCCCCACGCTGTGTGGGGGGGCTCTGCATGAGCCCCCTATCCTAGCCCCCCCCCATGGCTGCCCCACCTCCAGCCCTTTAAGAAAAAAAGCCCCCAAACCCTGGGCTCACCAGTTCCTGCCCAGTGGGGGGTGATCCCTGCTGCCCCTCACTACATGGGGGGCTCTTCTACGAGCCCCCCGAAGCCCCAAGGCCGCTGCAGGAGCAGTGAGTCCCAGGGTTTTTCTATTTTTTTTTTAAAGGGCTGGAGCTGTGGCCAGCAGGGCAGCCATGGGGGGGTGGCTCGTGCCCCCCACATCCCCCCCATGCAGCTGGGGAGGGCTGAGGGAACAGGCAGGGGATGGGGCCTGGCAGGGCCCCCCCATGGTCCCCTCCCCCGCCCCTAGTACTTACCAGATCCGAGTCCAGCTGCAGCTCCCTGCTGCAGCTACCGGGGACTACCCAAATCAAAGCTGTCCAAATCTTTGCCAAAGATTTGGAGAGCTTTGAATCGATTCGGTCCTTTTTATTGGTCCCCTGATTCAGTTCGGATTCAGAGATTTGGCCACTGAATCGGGCCAAATCTCCTCCAAACCAAATCACTACCCAAAACTACACACTGCCCTACTTGGCATCACCCTACCACTCAGGGAGAGAAAAAATTGGTGTTGATTCAAACCCCCACACCGCAAGGGTCAGGGCTTTGCTTCCATCTGCAGCTCCAGCCCATTAATATGAGCCTCACATCAAGGCTGAAAAACCAAGCCCTGGCCAGAAACCAAGCCCCAGCTTCCCAGCCCCATGGCCAACCACTCGGGGACAAATCCTCCTTTCTGCTACCCTGCCTTCACCCAGAGTAACCCCAGGGGAGCCAATGTGGTTACACCAGCAGAACGGAGAGCAGGCTCCAGCCCTGCGCTGGGGCTGGCCTAGGCTGTACGCAGAACACAGGCACCCTGGCCTCCCTCCAGCTCCCCCATCACCCCAGGAAGGACGATAAAGAAAGAGCTGTTGTTACACAAGGGACATAAAACTTCTCTAAAAGAAACAGAAGCAAGCAGGACAGAAAGGAGCCTTGAAAAGAGAACAAGCTTCTGATTCAGCCCTGGCTCAGGCTCCGCTGCTCTTAGCAATGCTAAGTACCCTCCAGCCCCCGCCCCATGCCCTGCTCTGGGAAGCCCGGCGCTTACATAGGATGCTGGGTGCAAGGGGAGTGGACAATGCATTTCCAGTCCGCTCTTCTTCTGCTCTCTTTGAAGGCAGCCTCTGTAAAGGCACTAGGACAAGGGGTCTTGTGGCCTAGTTAAAAGCACAGTCCTGAGACAGAATTGCAGGCCTGGCAAGTAGGTAACTGTTATGACTACGGTGTTAGAGCAAGGTCTACCAGTCCCATTAAGCCTGGCCCCATGTGCTGTCCAGACACCTGATCAGACAACTCCTGCCTCAAACAGCTGCCACTCTTAGCAGACAAGGCAAAGAGTGGGAAGGGAAACTGAGGCCCAGAGGGGGTCAGACTTACACAAGGTCACATCATGGCGGAAGAGGAAGAGAACCCCAGCATCCCGGCTCCTAGCACCATGCATTAATGAATACACAGTGCTCCCTCACTAGGGCTGGAGCTGTGATGGTCCCTCATCTGTCCTAACCACTAGACCATGCTCTCACACAGCCTCCAAAATCCTGGCTCCTCCTGTGTTTATCTCCTACAGACACTGCCCCTGCCAGGACACACGCAGCCCTCCAGCCTACTGACATCTGACATACAACCTCTGTGCCTGAGAGCACATGGGAAGGGGGAGGCAGGCAGAGCCTGTGGCACTGGCAGTGGAGCAGGGACCCTGTACCTCCTCAGCCGCTCAGCACCCTGAACCACCAGGCTTCCTCCTTGCCAGCGCCTGGTGCCTCTCAGCACAGATACCCTCACACAGGGGGGCAGGAAGTGAACCTGTTGCCTGGCAACACAACACTGCAGGCTTTTGATAGGCTGCTTCAGTCTATGGCTGGTGATGACAGGAGATGCTCTCTGACAAAAAGAGGGAAATGGAGATGGAGGGAGGTGTAATGGCTGGGTGGGGGGGAATGCAAAAAGATATGCATACATTGAGGCACAGAGGATGTGCATAGCTACCCGGGTTGCCAGGAGCAAACTGGATCTCCACAGCAGAGGACTCAGTGCCCAGCTAAGCTGCAGTCTCCCGTCAACCAGCTGTGGAGAGACTGGGATCATTAGGCAGGGAGATGCCAGGGCAGCCCTTGCAGAGGGGACTGTCACACTTTCCCCCGGCCCAGCGCCCATTTAGGACTCGGGTCTGGTTTGGTGATTCATGGTGTGTTTGGTATTCGCCTGTAAGACCCCAGTCCCCACCCGAATCCTGTGGAGGTGGCACTGTACAAACCGCAGTCTGCGGCTGCAGCAGGGCAGCCTTCCACACGCTGCCTGGGTAGAGTGCCAGATGTGGAAGCAAGGGTCATTACAGCGCAAGGATGCATCTCTGCTAAAAAGGTCAGGAGGCCAGGTAAGAGGCACCTTGACCGGGCAGAACATTCCTCCATTCAGCTGCTGCCCTAAGGTCTGAGAGCTATAGTTACCTGTACCTTACTGACCACTCCCTCACTTCATGACAGTACTTGGAAAAAGCAAAGCTCTCTAAGCCTTATTCTGCATGTTGCTGCTAGGGCCAAAACCCAGGGTATCACCACACTGAGTTCCCTGGGGCTGCTTCTGCTTGACTTCCAGCCGTGTGGTGATCCATCTGCTCATTGGCAGGGGCTGTTCCTATCAAACCTGCAGCTCAGTGATATCTCACAGCACAAGTTAACTTTGCTGCCTGGGATGTCTGAGATTGGGTTGGAGTGGAGCCAACAGATTCACCTCTACAAGTGAGCTAATGGAGCCCTGGCATTATTGGCCCTAAGTAGCCTTGCTTCGGCCTACATGATAAGGAGAAAGCTAAAAGGGTGCAGTGCTCAAAAAAGATAAATGATAATCAATAAACAACAGTAGCTCTCAGTAATCATAGCACTAATATCCTCTTTGCTGGCTTTTCACCATCATGCGGTGATTCCATAACATACTTAACCCCCTTTAATAAAGCTCCACTTCACCGCTTGATTTAGTGTACCGATAAAACGCCTTCAGCAGCCTCACTGAATATGCTGGACCACATTGCACAAGCACCAAAGAATTTGCCATGAAAACACTGGCTCCGCTTAAGTGGTACTCAGACTAGAATATGGGTGCAGGAACACTGGCAGAGCTTCCCCCTCTACATCAAGATGAGAACGGGTGCCTCATGTTGGGACTGCAGTGTCCTGGAAACACAGGATAGCTGCAGCTCTGCGCTGGGGACATTAGAAATGCTGCTCAGGAAGGTCAGGACATGAACAGCAGAAGGTCTGCAGGGGGGAAATGAGAGCCATTGGCACAGTTGGGGGAACCCGGGGTTGGGATAACAGGGGCTGCAGGCCAGGACCGAGGGGCAAGGCAGAGCTGTGCAGGAACCTGGGCTGCAGGTCAGAACCGAAGAGTGTTGCGTAGCACAGCCTGCATGCCCCCTGGCAATACATGTTTCTAGCCAGTGATACAGATCCTTCTCCCAGGACTGGAGCCTAGGATGAAGTGATAGTGGGTGTGCCATATAGTCTGTCTTCTTGCTGAGGGTGCTTCCCTTCCCCAAAGCCTGAAAATGGGCATGCCAGTAGCAAATATGGAGGGAGAGGTGGTGCAGCTACCCATGGCATGTAGTAGCAGCTAACGAGCACACAAGCACATGGTCCATCAGGGGAGGTGGAGAAGGCCAGGGTGAACAGGTAAGACTACAAAATCAGCTGTAAGATTTTGAATATGATGGTAATAAATAATAAACAACTCAGCCCTTCTCAAGAAAGCACCAGCCACTATGATGATTTCTGTTACCGAAGAGCCTAAGGACTCCAGACAGCATCAACCCCCATGATATCACAGCAAGACATGGTCTCTGCCCCAAAGAGATGTCAGCCCCAAGACCTCAAAATGCCTGAGAAGCAACAACTACTTCAGTCAGTCCATGAGAGGATCTTTGCAGGAATCCCTACACCCACCTCCAAGAGGGAACATGGAAAATGGAAAATACCAGGCCCAAGGTAAAGTGCCGTAGAACATCAGGAGCAGTTAGTCAGAGATGCCAGCTCCTCTAGAAAGCCTGGGGATTGTGCCTCACCACAGGACCTTGGTTTTATGACACATGTAGGCTGTACCTGTTCTCCAAAGAGAACCTGTACCACAAGCCTCCTTGTCAAGGGCTGAACTAGCCCACCTCAGCTGGCTTACCCTGACACAACCACAGCGCAGGGGCTCCACCCACACCGAGTGTGCCTGCCCTCAGTCCTCACTGCCCCCCAGAAGGGACTCAATCAGAGGCAGGCAATTATTTCGGGTGGAGGGCCGCTTACTGAGTTTTGGCAAGCATCGAGGGCCACATGACAGGCAGCCAGGGGCAGATAAATATTCATTTTCTTAATTTTGGGGGGGGCCTTGCAGGCCAGATAGAACGGCCTGGAGGGCTGCATCTGGCCTGGGCTGTATTTTGCACACCCCTGGACTAAATGCATCTCTCAGAACTAGGCAGACAAGGTTTGCTGAGCAGGTGTAATATCTTTTATTAGACCAACCGAGTAGTTGGAAAAAAGTTCTTGGCAAGCTTTCGAGTACAGTCACCCTTCTTCAGGCATGGGGACTCTGCTGTTCTGAGACTCCAAGGAATGAGTGTGGCATTCACTGACATCCTGCCACACTTTTAGCATCTCTCATTCCTTGGAGTCTCAGACCAGCAGAGACTCCCTATGCCTGAAGGGTGGCTGCACCCAAAAACTTGCTAAGAACTTTTTCCCCCAACTACTCAGTTGGTTTAATAAAAGATATCACATCTACCCTTGCTTGCCTATGTCCTACCATCAACACAGCTACAACCAAAAACCTCTCTCAGAACTAGGACTTTGTGAGTCTGTCGCAGCAAGAGTTAAGCGGGTAGCTCTGGGGAACTTTGCAATCCTCTACAACCCGACCCTTCTAGTACCAGGGGACAGTACTGAAGGCAGATCCTAGTGGATATGGTGAGGCAGGGACCCAGCTGGTCCTCTGGTGCTACTGCCTCCCAGTCCACTCCCACAGCAGCTTTCCCTTGCTGTAGCACAGGGCTCCTCCCGACTGTAGTAGCAATGCCCGAGCCTCTACAAAACAGAGCCACATGCTTACAGAGCGTGTCACCCACATCCCTCCCTGGCAGCTGCCAGACTCGCATGCTGAGCAAAATACAAGTGCACAGGTAGCTTGGGAGCCGCTCGCAGACATGACAGAAGTGAGCCACCTCCCAGACGCCAGCGAACAGGGCCAGAAGCAGCCCCGCAGGCCCTTGTCCCTCTCGGGCCTCGCCCTGCGGCACAGGCGTCCCGGGAACGCAGACCGGGGCAAGGGTGCAAGCCTGGCTCCTGGGGCCCAGGCGCGGTGGGGCTCAGCGCTGAGGGCAGGGGCATGGGATGGGATGTGAGCCTCTGTCCATCCACTGCCCTCTCGGCTCTGCCCGTCCCCGCCCCGCAGCGCGCCCACGAGTGGGGCTGGCCGAGGGGCGCAGGGCAGGGCAGGGTCCGG
>NW_005842390.1:240829-260258 GCF_000455745.1 Alligator sinensis
CCCGCCCCGCCCCGCCCCGCTCTCGGGGCCGCCCTGCCGCCGGGGCGGTGTGCTGGGCGCGCGCTGGAGCTTGCACAGCCCGGGGGGCCTTTCCAGAGGTGAAGTGTCCCCTCCCAGCCTGCATGCGCGTGCACACGGGCGCACACACACGCGTGCACACATGCACATGTGCACGCACACATAAATGTACATGCGCAGGCATGCACACACGCGCACATGTGCACACATGTGCATGCACATACACACACGTGCATGCACGCACACACGCACACACGTGCATGCACGCGTATAGGCATGCACACATGCACATACATGCACACTTGTGCACACATACATGTACACATGCACATGTGCAGACACGTGCACACGCACATGTGCAGACACGTGCACACGCACATGTGCACATGCACGCACACACGCGCAGACATGAACACACACATGCAGACATGCACACACATGCAGACATGCACACGTGTGCCTACACAAAGACGCATGCAAACATGCACACGCAGAGACTCACACATACCCCCACCCCGCCCTGCAACGGGAGGTGGGGAAGCAGGTGCCTGGCGGCAGTCAGGGAGGGGGCCAGCCCCAGAAAAGCCAGTGGGAATATGACTGTGTCAGGAGCAGCAGACCCCCCCACCCCCCCGAGCCGGCTCAGGTGGTTTTTAAGCACATTTACTGTGCCCAGAGGGACGTGCAGTGCCCACAACTGCAGGCCAGCCTGTCTCGACTCCGGGGTCTGAGGCCAGCTCCACCCCTGGCCTGCTGTGTGATCTTGGGCAAGTTACCACCTCTGTGCCTCAGTTTTCCCCATGGTTGAAGAATCACTCAGATGCCCATGGGGAGTCATGGGGTTGCCCCTATTCCAAAAGGCACCAGCTCTTAAGAAAGCTGTGATTCGGCTCAGATTTGGGAAGGTCAAGGCAGCTCCAAGTCCGTCCCCCCCCCTTGGCATATGTATGCCGCCTTGATGGGAAGCAAGGAACTCTGCTACAGCTGTGTCCTGAGCAGGCCAGGTATGTGTGCCAGCGAAGTGCCCCTATGGCGGTGCCAGGGTGAGCTGTGCTGCAGGTAGCACTGACCCGGCTGGGGATAGCAAGCTGAGGAGTGGTGGCTCCTATCAGTGCTGGCTGGCTCTGTGCTGTTTGCCAGCCTCCACGTGCTTGTCTGCAATGCAGCGAGGGCTGTCAGCTGGGACAGCAGCACTGCACCACAGCTTAACCAAGATGGGAAGGGGATGCTGCATCCCTCTGACATGGCCAGGGAGTCACTAGAGGCAGCAACCTGGGGTTAATCAGGACTGCACTAGTCTGCAGGGACATGTTGGGGGGTCAGTGGCAGCTGCCTGTATGCAGTGGCTGGGCTCATGGTGCACCTGAGAGTTAGGGCCTATCTGCCACCATAACGCCAGCAAAGAAGCCTCTTGCAGGCTACTGCAATGCCCAGCTGCTCCTCTGACCACAGGTGTAGACATAGTGTGAGGCAGTGCTGGCGGTCCCATGTGGTCTGCAAGATGCTCTGGTTGCACTCAGTCCCCATTTGCTTCCCAGACTGGGTTTGCCCCAGCCCCTTCATCTTGAAGGACTTGGCAGGCTGGGGACTATGATTTGCTCTGCTCATTGTGGGATATGGCTTGGAAATTAGCATGCATGCCTCTGCCCTACTGCCACGTGCTGTGGCAGGGGAGCTTGCTGTTATGTCTCATCCTAAAGTTGGCTAAGGTGTGGGTGGAGGTGTGGGTGGTCCAGGGAAGCCATCGCCTCCTGCTGACTCTGCAGCCACTTGGACTGGGCTGGAAGAGACTCCAGCATCACTGGATGCCCAAGCAGCCTTTTGCACTTTTGAGCATCTTAGTGCCTATGGGGGCCCAGCAGAATTTGGGGGCGGGGGGGAAGGGAGGTTAGGGAGTGAATCTGGTCCCACCTGGCAGGCAGTGGGAAGAACTCCGGTTCTGGCTGGGAAGGAATATCCTCACGTCCCTGCCCTCACACTGCATGTGGCAACCTGGGAAGAGTGGTGGCCAGCCCCTGTACCTGGGCACTACTGATGCACCAGGCTGTGTGCCTCTACTGCAGGCTGGCTTTCAGCAGCCAGATTGTGGGCTGGCTGCCCAGCAGAGAACACTAATCCCTGACACTAATCCCCTGTACAACAGGCTCAGGTCCCATCTCTATCCACCTCCTGCTGCTACCGAGTCCTACCCTGTCTTTGCCCCTTTCTCCAACACTGTGGATGGGGCTGTAGGATAGAAACACAGAGCTGGGTAACATCAGGCCTGCCTGGGGACTGCAGAACCAGTACAATCATGGCTTATCCTAATGCACTGGAGAGCCTGGGTCTGGGTATGCCATTGTGGGGGATGTGTATGAGTGGGGAGAGGAGTGTGATTGGAGTGGGGGATGGGTGAGAGGGGGGAGGTTTCAGTGTGCGAGTGCAGTGTGGGTGGGTAAGCAGAGGAGCACACGTACATAGCTACAGGGTGAGCATGCTGGGGGCAGGCATTGGAAGAGGGGGAGGCAAGCAAGCCCCAGTAGTGGGTGAGGAAATGGCTACAGGATAATGTGGAGCTGCAGCTCCTGGCATCAGGGGACAGGGCTCTGCAGGGCCCTGCCTGCAGGAAGGAGCTGCCTATGGTCTGCAAGGAGTACTCTGGGGTTGGAGCATCCCCTCAGCCGGTCACACAGCCCAGCAGGGGAGGGGCAGCACCACGGCTGGGCACACATAGCGAGAAGGAGGGTCTCTGTGGGGTTCTGGCTATGGGCCCAGTCACTTGGACAGCTGCCAGGTCTAAACAGGGGACAGGAACAGCCCCACAGGCTTAGTGGTGACATCCATTGCCCAGCATCTCTGCCAGAACCACCCCAGGGTCTTCTCCAGCCCCAGCTCTGCTGGAGCTCAAGGGAGCAGAGAACCCATGGGCCCATGTCCCCGGGGTGACATGTCAGGGTCCTGGGCTGCTTTTCAGGAGGTGTCTTTGCTGGACAGCTCCCCGGTGGCAGAGCAGCGGCAAGCAGGAGCGCTGACACCATCCCTGCCTCGCTGGCTGGTGACTGGCAGGGGTGCCTGCATGGGCGATGTCCCTCTTCACTGCTTACACCCACATCCCTCCCACAGGGGCAGATAGCAGCTTTTTAGCTCTGGGAGTAGGGGGCTTCAGCTCTGGAGCAGGGACCAAGCAGTGGGGCAGTGCTTTGGGCACAGGTGGTACTCAGGGCACGGGGGGTCTTCTATTTCTGATGACCATGGGATCACTCCATTCTGTTTGGTGACTCACATCCCTTTCCAGCCGCATTCCCATGGGAGCACTGCACTGGCACCTGCCTGCAACGTGCTCTCTGTGGGGATCCAGCTGCGCTGCTGAGCAGCTCTGCACCCTGGAGCAAGCTCCTCGCCTCCCTCTCCTGCATACTGTACCTTGATGCTCTACTTGAAGTTGCATAACAGACCAGAATGAGGGGGCAGAGATTTAAATAGGGAGAGATTCAGGGCCAGATACTGAGTGCACTGGAGCAAGTACAAAGACTCTCACCTGTACCAGTGGGCCCTACGCATACAAGGAAATGAATGGTTGTCAGTGTACCCAGAGAGACTGGCAAATATGTGGGCTGGGACAGGGGAGCCAGGCTCCCCTGCAAGGGGAGATGGCGTATTGGGTGCCTCTGGTGTGTGTGCACGTGAGCTCCCAGTGCTAAGGTTTGGATTGGCAGGGGACCGTAAATTCCTAGGTGTCTGAGTCCCATTGGATTTGGATGGGACACAAGTTCCTATATCCTTTGGGCTCCTTAGAAAAGTCCTAAGGAACCCACATCTTCCCTGTAGCTCTTCCCTCCTCCCAGCTGCATGGCTCTTGACAGAGCAAAAGTATCTCTTCTCTGTAGACTGGGAACCCGAGGTGCTCAGGGAAGGAGTCCACAGCCCCAGCAGAGCTAGGAGTAGAAACCAAGTCTTGAATCCCCCATTGCTGGTCCAGCCCCAGCACCCTGAGGAGACTCCAGCCATGAGCGTGCAGCAGGGAGCATGTCCCATGTGGCAGAGCTGCAAGCATGAAGAGATGCTTTTGGGAGCCACTGCCCAGTACACTGGCCATGTTTTTCACGGAGTAAGTTTTAGGAACAACACAAATGAAGGTTTCCAAACATGCCTGGGCAGCAGCTCCATTGCTGAATGGAGGCACAAGGGCAGTTTAGTCCCTCTCCTCTGCTCTAAGGCTGGAGCGAATGGAAACTGTGGTCAATCAGACATCTCCTCACTAGGAACTGCCCCAAGACCCTAATCTCACTCTGGACAGGTCTTTAAGAAGGGGGCAGTTTCATTATTACACACTTGGATTGGACCCAGAGCAGCGGCTCCCAGGAGACAGACTCCACCCCCATTCCCAGGATCACAGTGAAGGCAAGCTCAAGCTGGGCTTTAGTGTCTTGGGCAACCCCTCTCCTCCTGCCTGGCACCAGCACATCAGACCTGGCAGCCCTTGCATGGGCTCCCAGGCCAATTTGCATTCTGGCCTTCCAGACAATGTAAAATGTGGTGCTGGAGATGTGGGCTCTATATCCTGCTCTGAAAATGCCTCTCTCTAAGACCCTGGTTCAGTCACTCAGGCCTGTGTTTCCGAAGTGTCTAGCGCTAGGGTACTTCACACAGGATGCTCAACCTGAATCACCCTAGCCCTGATTTTCTGACGTGGTGGGAGTTCATCACCTTCAGAAGCCCCTGTCCCCACCACAACCCTTGCCACAGCTGCCACTAATCATGCTGTCCCCACTGGTCCCACTGCTGTCCCTGCCACAGTCACCATTGTCCCTGCCATCATCCTGGGCCAGATCCAGGCTGCAGAGGAACCTCATGATCTGGATCCAACCTGAGGCACAGGGTGAGTTTGTCCCCCTACATTACACAGGGTCTGGGTGCCTGGTTTGGGACACATAGGGGTTCAGTGTCATGCCCTAAATGGAGCAGTACCTAAAGCCTGTGAAGGCCTAGGCCTTAGGGCCAAAAATGAATTAAATGGAATAGAAGTGAATTAAAGAGGGCTAAAATAAAGGCATCTTCATTCTGATTAAGACTGCCCACAGCAGGGTTCAGTGTGATTTTGCAAGCCCACTCTAAAGCCCTCCCTTTGTTATTTTGAATGAACTGCCCTGCGTCCCACATAGACATGCCCCAAAGTGACAGCCACATCAAGCTCCCATGGACTAAGGGAAGGGTGACTGTGCAGCCTGTCAGGTACCCTACAGCAAAGGCCCTTGTGCCTGTTCTGACTCTGCAGTGCAAGCGAGGAAGCACTGCCCATTTTCATCCCCTGCTATGCTTGATGGACACCAAAAGGAGGAGCATGCTGGTGATCCTACACCCCTTTGGTTTCTTTGGACACTTTCCAGCCAGCTCCACTGCTGAGATATCATGCATACCACTGCACTGCTCGGTTCAACAGGATCTCAGCACATTCCCAGGTGGGATCCCTTTCTTACTCTGTGCGCCTGACCTAAAGCCCATTCAGATCAGTGGAGAAGGTTCTGTTGACTGCGGATCTGGTCCTTGGGCTTTAGTTCAAGTATCAGTCATGCCATTACCCCAGGTCCAAGAGTCACTGCTTAAAAGAGACTCCAGAGGCAGGACATAAACAGATCTGGAAAGCGTAGCTTGCCTGGGTGACATTTGGATAATCTTTTGTTCAGGACAATGTCTCAGAAGTTTACTGAGTCATTTGTTTATCCCCGTGCTCCTGCCATATTGCTTAACCCCAGCATCTGGCCAGGGAATGCTGGCTCAGCCCCACAAAGGAGAAGCAAACACCATTAAGTTATTTGCTTCAGAGCTTTTGAGCAATAGCAGATGTCTCGATTTATGGCCCTGGATTAGGCTCTTCAGGTTCAACAACGTGATTACGGAAATAGACCTCCCAGTCCTACAGCTTCAGACCGTGGAAATGGGAAGGACCAAATGGCTGATATATGCTTTTGGCTTTGGCAGATGTACAGCATGAGAGACAGATGTGGTCTGGACAGCTGTTAAATGCATGATTTCCAAAGACACATGCTTATGCTAGTGGGCGTGTAGGCAGGCACACAGAATGGTAATACACGTGTGGGAAACTCCACCCACACCCCCTGCATCATTGTAGTACCCCCTTGAATGAATGCCCGTCATGACTTAGGTCCCCATGGTGTTAGCTGTTGTTCTTGCCCCAAAGAGTTCAGAACCTACTAGCATTGAACAGATTTCTTTGCCACCTTATACCATGCCATCTTATAGCATGGCTTCTGTTTCTGCTGGGATTCATCTCTGCATGCCAGCTCTACAAGCAGTTTTAGACATCTGATTATTCCAGAAAAAGGCTGGTTAGGAAAGCAGTGTCTTCTTCCCCCCAAAATAGCTCTAGTTCCATCCATCACTACCCGCCTGTAGTGAAATGATAAGTGGGTAAGTGTGGCACAAGCCCCAGATGCTGTCTAAGAAGAAGGTGCATGAATAGAGATAGGGAGGTGCCTCACCCTCCTGTCCCCCATCCTCCTCTTCAGCACCTCTGGCTCTGGCAGTGGCACGTGCTGCAGCAGTGGCCAGAGGCTCTCCATTGCAGGGGAGCTGTAAATGAATTGTATTGCCACTGCAACCCAGTGTTTGTCGGCTGCTCGACACGGCAGCTGAAAAAGGAGGGGATGTTCCCCCCTGCAGCAGTGAACCTCAGGCCACAGCTCCTACACTGCTATCATGACTCTACCCTCCCTACTGTTAGAGCCAGAGCAGCGAAGGTGCAGGGTGTGGGGAGGGTAGGACAGGAGGGGAGAAGGAGCAGCACACAATACTGCTCGGGGTGAGGTCCTGGCCAGTTATGCCTCTGCCACCCACTCCAGCAGGTGACCACTCCTTGGGATGCAGGATGGGCAACATTCAGACTTGGACTTGTAGCAAGTGGAAAGTCCAGTATCCCACACTGCAGCAGATTACCAATGAGTTCTGTATTTCACCAGGAAGGAGAAAAGCTGAACCATTCAGTGGGATGCACAATGCTTACTTTGAGCTCTGGAAGCTCCAGAAAAAGCATCCCCTAAGCCATGGCTGTATGACTTGAGGCAGCCCCAGGAAGAGGGATTCAAGCAGGCCCTGAATGCAGTAGCTCCAGAACCAGAAGCTCTACAGGTACACCAATGCTATGCTATGCCCTTGACAATCTCTCCTGAGTGGTAGTCACAACCCAAATTTAGAGTTTTACACTTTTCTTTCAAGGTTTCCAAAATACTTGGGTGCCAACTTTCATACATCTCTGAGGTCTGCAGAGATGACCCCTGGTTACTAAGGACACATCAGTGCTACATTTTAGCACCTGGTAGTCCCGTACTGGGTATTCTGTGCTTGCTTTTTGCGTGCTTCTTCCCAAACTGGAAACAGTGCAGCCCCCTTGGTGTACAGAAGACCATTACTCTTAGTTCAGGAGGTAGCGTATATGGAGCAAGCGCAGTACAGCACTGCCTGGCACTGCAACTGATTGACTTAGACACACGTTAGGCAGCTTACTTTCTAGGCAGCAGGAAGGCAGGAATACCTGCACTGTAGCAGGTATTACTGCTCCTGGGACATTTCTGAAATAGTGTGTCTGACATACATGGCAACCCCAGAACATGGGGTGGCATAAAGGACTTCTTGCTGGTATGAGTTGCAACTGCATGGTGGTAAAGCCATGCATACGTGAAGTAGCCAACCCAAAATGGTACCTGTGCACCTTGCTCCATTGCCAGGCATTCCTCTTTTCTATGGTAATAGCAACATTGAGTGAGGCAAGCTCTGAGCTCAGGAAGCACTGACCACCAGGCTGCTCCTGTAGCTGTAACACTGCCTCCCAGCCCCACCCTGCTTTGGGTGCATTACAGTCACTGCTCATCCTTGGGAAGAAGGATGCTCTTGTTTTTAAGGTTCTGGACATGGACTCTAGGAGTTTGAGGTCAGGTCCTGCTTCTGGCTTCCTGTGTGACCTTTGGCAAATCCCCATATCCTTCTGGATCTCAGTTCCAATGTGTAAAATGATGATAAGAGACATCCTCTGTCGGCCTGGGGTATTTGGATTGTCAACATTTGGGGCAGGAACAGTCTCTCACTACAGAGGGGGCCCTTGGGCACCAATCTACAACATATGACTAATCATAATGATTGCTCACTGCATCACAAACAATACACAACAGCATCTGATTTCTCCTACAACCTCAGGCATGCGTATACGAGCCTTGCACTGTTCCCTGGATAGAGGCACTAATCCCATTTTCCTAGCAGTTCCGGACACTGGCTCAAAGCCAAATCCTGGATCCTGTTGGGTGCTTGTGACTCCCCTGGACTCTAATAGCAGTGGCAGGTTCTTAGCACCACTTGAAAGTTGGTCCTTAAAGTTTTAGCCTCCACTTCATGAAGATCCAGCTGCAGGCTAAGGAATCTTACAAAGCTAGCTCTCCTGTCTGAGAACTCAAATGATGCTTGACGCCCACACGTACAAAGAGGATGATTTTTCCTCTGAACAACAGTTATCATAGCAGTAATGTCCCAGAGAAGTGCATGACCAGAGTTGTATTTACATCTAGTTAATGTCTTCTTGTTTGACAATATCTACTACCTGGCAGAGTAGTATTCTGTACTTCCTACATGGTCTATTTTCATGCTGCCTAAATACAGCTAAACCATTACTTTCTCTGAGTATTCAGTGTATTTTCTTTTATTACAGTATAATTTAGTGCCTTAGAATTTGTGTAATATGTTTATTGCTAATATCAAATTTAGCAATTTAATTCTAATTGGAGAAGTGCAATTGGAAATAGATTCCCCCTCAATAATACTTAGCACTTGTATAATTATCAAGTATTAGTATTAATAATGCTGTGCTTATATCATTTCCCATCCAATGATATTAGTCACATCTGGTTCACCAGTGAACTACTTAGCACTAGCTAGAATTGTATCTGATATTGTTCCAGTTAATCAACTCTCATTACCGTGCATAATCATCAGGCTCAGTTATTTTCTCCTTCTTTGAAAAGACCCAAGCTGCACAAATGTCTGTATTTTGGAAAAGAAAGGGAAAGGACATTCATGTTGAATTTTGCAGTGCCCTCCTGGAAGCTGATCCCCACAAGGTCTGGTCTGACCCAAGGCATTGGGGAATGGGACTAGATGACCTCTCAAGGTCTCTTCCAGGCCTAGTTCTCTATTCTATGATTGCCCAGCTTACATAAGACATCATTTTTTGGTAGTCTGGAGCCCTGGGAGCAGGATTGTCAAGTCTCAAGAATCTCTTCTGATTTCCCTGCCCAGCCATGCCTCACAACTGGCAGACAGCAGCACCCACCACCAAGCCCCCCTGCTGCCACCAGCACCCTTTTTGTTAAGAAGACTCAGTGCTACCTGAGCACAGCTCAGCTGTGCTGTTCTTCCTCCTCCCCTCCCGTGCTGTCCACTCCCTCCCCAGCCCCATGCTCTTCACTGCTCCCCCCAGCTCTATGCACCCTTCCTTCTCCCTTCCCCAGTCCTTTCTTGTTTCATAACTAACAGTAACTAACAGTGACTAACCTTCCCGAAGGCATTCGCTGCCAGCCCCAAGTCCGCTGACAAGCCTGCAGCAGCCCAGACAGCCCAGACACCCTTGGGGCTGCTCTCTCACTGGAATGCACTTTTCTCCGGAGAATGAAGGCTTGGCCCACAGCCTCGGAGCAGCATGGCCCTGAACTTGGAGGAGTGCCTGGAGGGAGCGTGACAGCATGATGTTGGGAGCTCCAGGCAGACCATGCAGTGCAGTGACCTTGCACAGGAAGCCTCGCATCTGTTATGCAGTGAGGCTGGTGTTGTCTTGGGAAGCAGAAGGCTCTGACCCCTCATGTCAGAGCCATAAATTTGGCCTTGTGGCTGCCTCCCCCATCACAAAACTGCTGAGGTTCTGAAAAGCCAGGAAACTGAGCAAAGAAAGAGCCTGACCAACCCAAACTTCAGGGACCACAGAACAGGAGGGCCAGGGGGAAAGGAGAGAGTATTAATTATTGTTTATCCCTGGGCAGAGGCAGCTTCAGCTGTCAGCCAGCATTCCCTTGAATTTGAAACTACACATCTCAGCAGCCTCCAGCTTGGTCCTGCAAGGCTCTGGGGATTTTCATCGTGGAAGAGCCAGGCATGCGACAGTGAGGACAGGACAGTTGGGAGGAAATTACATAGCAGCCTAAATAGACCTGACTTATAGAGCCGATAAGACCATCCATTGCTTCTGCCATGTCTGAACGCCTTCATGACTCACCATCCCCCCACTCTCAGACTCAAGGCAAGCCCTGGAAGGAGGAGACCTGCACAGGAACCTGGAGCCTGCAGGACAGTGCTGGCAGAATCAATTTTTACAAAGTTTCCATAGGTGGGATAGAAAGCTCTGCAGAGCCAGCAGCCTTGTTGGCAGCACTCCTGCAGCTGCCTTTGCCTGGGCAGAGGGGGTAGAGCTCAGTCAGAGTGGTAGGCCTGGTGAGGAGCAAACAGAAGCCATTGCAACCTGATGGTGCAGTGTGAAAGGAGCAGGGATCCTTCCTGGCATCCCTCCTAGGCTGGTGCCCACATCACATTCTGCATTAGCCAGGACCCTGGATGATGCTCTCAGAAGATTCAGTGAACTATACTTGCCCTATAAAACTGGTGGGTCTCCAGGGCGCATTATCTCCATTCTAGAGATAGATTAATGGAGGCAGCGAGGGGCAGTAATGTGGCCAAGATCTCATAGTGAGGTAACAGAAGAACTGGGAAAAGAGTCATGTTTCCTTGGCTTCCACTCTAGTGTCCTATGTCCTGGATCATCTCTGCCCTTGGCAGGCTTGCTAAAGGCTAAGATACCCCTGTACGTAAGTGTAGTGGAAAGTTTACCCGGCCACTGCATGTGCTGCTTCAGCTCTGTGGCCTGTACTCCCCCTTCACCATGGGAATCCTGGAAAATAATACTGAGCCAAAAGGAATCAACCTTACAAATAGAAGGGAAGGATCGTGAGAAATGCTTGGATGCATTAACTTTGTTCTTGGATGTGTTCACAGCACTGACAAGCCCATTATTACATAGATACTGCATCCAATTCTGGTGTCCACACTTTGAAAAAGATGTTGAAGCATTGGAAAGAGTTCAGAGAAGAGCTACAAGAGTGATTTGTGGTCTGGAAAGCAGGCCTTTTAAGGAGAGACTGGAGGATTCGGCCTAAGAGACTGCTAACTTGAGAAGTTGTTTGATCACACTGTACATGACCTTGAATAGACAAAGCACTTTCACTGGGATCATCTGCATTACAGCAGCGTAAGAAAGTAGCAGGCAGATGACACCGCCCCAAACCAGGGTCATGTTGCCCAATCCAATGGAAAAATCACAGAATCTTTTAAAAATAGGGCTGGAAGAGACCTGGGAAGCCATCTTGTCCAATTCCATGCTCAAGGCAGGAATATCCCCACTTCAACCATCTCTTCTAATTACCTCCAGTCAGAAGAAACTACCAGTTGAAACTGCACTGGTTTGGTCCATCCACATCCATTCTGGTGCAGCCATTTGCTAAAGGCAGACAGGCTTATCAGCTCCACCACGGCCTAGCAGCAAGCAGCAGCTGTAGCCGGTGACTGTGAGCTGCCCTGCCCAGTTCCCATCCGGCTAGAATTTGCATCTGTGCGCAAGACCAGTGTAAATTATATGGGCCGTGCGTTGGTCTGTTTGGGGCTACAGTAACCATCTGGATGCTACCTGCTGCTCCAGGGATCTTTGATTCAGCAGACAAAAAGAAACAAGATCCAGCAGCTCGAAGCAGAAGCTCAAATTGGAGAGAAGTTGGCTGCTTTTCCTGAGAATGGCAGCTTCTCCCCTAGCTGCCCCAAATGTCCCTCTCAAAGCTGTTCCCTTGCTCAAACCCCGGCCAGAGCAGGCCCAACCAGTGCTTCTTCTTTCCCATGTTTCTCCCCTGTAACCTGGGTCCTGCCTGGACCTCCCCTCCTTTCAGCATGAGGGGAGGGCAGAGTGGTCATCACTCCCTGACAATTGTTTGCAGCTCCCTGGGCTGAGACCCTCTATAGGCCATGGGATCTGAACAGCCTGAACATCTACAGCCAACTGAGCACAGTGACCCAGGCGGTCCCACCTAAACCCCCTTTGCTGCTCAGCACCCTACTCTTTTCTGACCAGGCCCCACATTGGGCTTTCAACTGGAAAAACACAGGGCAACCCACTCTGCAGAGGCAGGTGGAGAAGGTTGCTGCATCCCCTCCCTCCATGACACTTGGGCCTGTTTTCCCCATGGAGCTGAGGTTTAAGGCTGGGCTCAAGCCAAAGATAATGCACCAGCCCACCCATGGCAAAGCTAGCTGGAAGGAAATGCTCTCTCAGCCCCTTCCACACTAGGGAATGCTCCTAGTTCTAGATGTCCTCATGGGTGGACTCCCTGGGGCGAACAGCCTTGTGTCATATCCCTAGTGATCTCCTGAGAGTCCCAGGCACCTCACAGAAATATCCCCTCTCCCTGAAGAGCACACCAGACTCTCACTCTTCCAGCAGAGCACCCGGGTCTTTTCCTGACCTCTGCTTGCACTGCATTGCCTTTATCACCTCTTTGGAGTAAGCAGCCAGCCAGGGCTTCCATCAGTGCTGGCCACATCCCTCCTCTTCATCCTCACTCAAGCCAGCCCAGTAAGACCCCTTTCTGCATCCCCAGTTGCCCTGTCACATGGTGGGCCCCCAGCATACTTCAGAGCCCTCTTGAATTAGCTGTTACATGGTGCTGCCAGGTGTCTCCAGTACAGCTCCTGGGAAGGCTTTATGGGCAGGACTAAGACCTGGGTGTGGCCTTCTGTGGAGGCAGCTGTGTGAGCTCTACTTTCACCTTAGCAGGGGAGACCAAGGCAGAGATTTTAAGCCTAAGAAATCCAACCAAGGGCTTTGCAACCAGCCCCTGGTTGCACATGAGAGACCTGGCTTCCAGAGGCTCCCAGCCACATATTTTTGGACCCTCTTCCTTTCCTCCGGCCATATTATTCCTCCGTTCTACCTCCACCCTCCCCAACCTGACTCTAAGGCTCTTGTTTCATGCCACAAATGCCCATAGAAAAACCTTGCCCTGGGGCCCCACAATGCAGAGTTGAGCTCAGCCTGCAGAGGGTGGGTACACAGGGGCACAAGTGTGTTTATTGTACCAGGTTCATGGTTTCTTAATGTGGTTTAAGGTGTGTGATGGAAAGTTTATGCTAGATGATGTGTGTGTGTGTGTGTATAAAACAATGCCCCCCCCCCAAACAAAACACCTCAGTGCTCTGGCCACTCTCCCTTCCTGTGGGCTGCTTGACTACTACCTGGCCTCACTTGTCCTGACATCTATTTAGTGGTAGGAGGCTGCAATCACGTAAGCCCACCTCCCCTATTCGTGCGTCCCTTCTGAGCAGCTGCCTTCCTGAATCTCAATGAAGTGAATATTGGAAACTTTCACTGAAAGCATCACCTGCTTTTCTGTATTATCTAAGCCCCAGTTATTCTAATGGTAATTGCTTCTGTGGGAGAGATCTGAGGGCAGCGCGGCCGATCCATTCCTCCCAGTTCTCCCTAGAATGTACCTCTATGCAAGATAAGGACTTAGCTGAATTCAAGCCTAATCTGTTTCTAAGTCTGGGTTGCTTCTCCGATATGACTCCCAACTTTCCCCAGCCTCCCCTTAAGCTCAGTCCCCATGATCTGCCCCAGTGCCTTGAAGGAAACCTGAGTCCCTGACTTCCCAGCACCTTGCCTAGTCAGCTACTGCCAAGCAGAATGAAAGGGAAGCCAGAAATGAGGCCCTGGCACTGTACACTTGCTTTGCACAGGTGTAAATGGCTGTTCAGTGGGAGGGATGGCAGGCAGCAGACCTTTCCTTTTAAGTGCCCTTCTGGATCAGGCTGGCCCTAGACACCAGCAGTGCACCATGCTCTGTCTCATGAATTACGGGAACTGCCTGTTATGCAGAATCAGTGACCATGCCACGGTATAGATTCTGAACTGTTTTACCCCAGAACGACTTCCCTGACTACTGGCTTTGATTTATGCCAGAGAGGAGAACCACCACGCCCAATACATCCTGCTTTCTAAGTCAGGACCTCATGGACCTCACCTTTCCAAACGTGTATAATCGTAAGAGATGAGATCCTGAAGTCACATTATTCTGATATTCTTCTTGCTTTCTTTACCCTCAGTTTAGATCAGATCTGGCCATTCTCTTCTGAACCATTAGAGATGGAGCCAGGACTGTATTGTGCTGAAGACCTTGCAATCCCATCTTGAAAACAGGTTGCAGAATTCATGCCCCAGCAACACCTAGCTCTACAAGCCCTCTCAACCCAGCCCCATCCATCAGTACCCAAACCCCTGAGCACCAACACCAACTAGCTATATCCCACTCCTACAAATCTTGGTTATCCAGCAGTCTCCAGCAGGCCCAGGACTGGCATTTACAGCAGGTCTCATTTTGAGCTGGTGAAAGAGGAAGGGGGCAGCTACATGCTGTTTTCTATGTTTGTAGCAAAGAAGAGTGACCTATGGCCCAGCCACTGCTTCTGGTCCCTTGCTCAGCTCCTTCATGGCTCCCAGTTTGCTCTCCCCTACAGTCTACACCAGTCATATCTCTTTTTTGCTTTCACTTCAGTTGCTGGGGTCTCCTGTGTGGCCAAGGTTAACTGCCCAGCTGTCTAGAGTACTTAGGCCTCTGGGTTGTCACTATGTCACCGTCCTAATCCCATCGTGGCCATTTGAAGCTCCAAAGCAGCAGCAGACATCAAAGCAGTAGAGACCAGTGATACCACCTGCAAATTAGTCACTTCACTTCAAGAGTCAGACCTTGGACTCTGAGCCTCCGAGTTCAGACATTCCCACAAGGTGGGAAAGCTTGAATCTAAAACGTCAGGGTCACTTTCAGGGACATCCATAAAAAAAGCCCTCCAGCAGCTCAAGAGTTAAATGGCAGCACGTAAGATCACGCGCTTCCCATTTCCACTTCCAGCAGGCTGCGGGCACAGACAATGAACACAGCTGGGGCGCACTCCGCCCGCCCGCCTGCCTCCGTGTAACACAAAACCTGCTGTCTCTTCCCTGGTGAATGAAGCTATCAGGACGATTACTTCCTGCGCTCTGGGAGAATGACGCTATTGAGCGCAGCATGGAAACCTCCAGCACCTCAGGGCATTAGCACAAACAGAGAGGGTATACCAAGTGCTGAATGAACAAGGCGCAAGGCACCCGCTGCAGGCTGGCAGGCGCGGCTGGGTGCATTGGGGCCGATGCCTGGGTAGCTGTTGGCTCCAGTGCTGGTCATTAAGCTGGTTACTCAGTAAATCAATATTGTCTTGCTTCTTTGGCACAGCCTTCCCCTCCCCTTCTCCTGCCTTGCATGAGGCCAGTGCTCTGTCTGATCCCAGATCCTGCCTCTGGTTGTGGGCAATGCCACAAAACAGCTGAAACCTAAGCAACTGGGCTGTTCCCCTCCTCTCTGCAGGGGACCGAACCAATCACAAACTGGATCCCAGCAGCTCCAAGCAGTGCCAGAGCTCTTGACTTGGTGCTGGTCTGCTGCTGACCCATGGTGTGCCCCATCCCAACCCAGGCACCTCCATGCCTGGGACATGGGCAGCCTACCCATCACTGAGAGGCCACAGTCAGCAAACAGCTGCCTTGGTGCTTCTCCCTGGGGGTGGCTCCAGACTGATATTCACAGGGACTGAGCTTGGTCCAGGCTCTGTCCCCTTTAGGCCATGCTGCTGCATGCCATGAGTGGGCAGTCAGGTTATGTGGGGCACTGGCATGCCTTCCTGCTCTGCGTCCTGTCCCACATCACTGTGTGGAGGAGCTGGCCTACACGGCACACCTCGATGGGATTGCCTTTGTACCCCAGCTCTGCCTGCCTGCACAGCTCAGGCTCTGCTCCCAACCCCAGTCAGTCCTTATTCCCAAATCCAGGCTCCTAAACCCATGCCTTTTCATTCCTGGCCCCTCTCACTCCAAACCCCATCTGTTCTCACTCCTGATCCCATGCAGCCCCCAACTTCTTTGGCTGCCATGGCCCAGGAAAGGCTGATCCTGCTTGTTCCTAACTGGTGCTGTCAGGCACCAATTGATTTATAGTGTATTGCCATGTTTGGCAAACAGTCGGCTATATTCCTCCCCGGGGGAAAAGGGTGTCAAGAGACCTCTGAGATTCAGGCTGCGCTGCAGTCAGCTGCAGTCCTGTGTCTTCTCTAGTCTGTCCTGCCCCACTTTACAGCTGTGGCACATGGAGTCGTGGCTCCCGTGATACCTTCCTCTGTGGCATGGTGCAAACTGAAGTGCTCTCCAAAGGACACTCAAGCCAGATGCCTGAGGCAAGGCAGGTATGGCGGCCAGATGTTTGGCTCTCAGAGCAGGGGGGATGTCTTCAATCAGGCTATCCCCTGGCTGGACTTCAAAGCCACCAGATGCACAGACAGCCCAGACAGAGTCTCGGAGGATGGCCAGCAAATCACTGAACGCTGCCAAGCTGCCTCCACTGCACACGGTGTTATTCTTGCTGTCCTGCCACAGACACACAGGATATGCAGCTCTGTCCAGTCAAAGCTGGTTCTTAGGGGTGAGCAGCCAGGGCTGTTGCTGGGCCCCAGGCCATGGGGATCCCACTAGGAAATGCTAATGCAAGTCACCAATGTGCAGGTGGAAGAAGGGGAGAGCCCACACCTTAACTTCTTCCTGGGGCCTCCATCGACCTAATGCCAGCTCTGCTGCCAAGGTCTGCTGAGGCCTCTTCTGTTGGAAGGGCATGGTATGGAAACTAGAAGATGGATGAAGAACCTGGGGCAAAAGAAAATGACAGGAAGTCCCAGGCACAGATGGGGGAAGAGGAAAGCCATGAGTCAGGGGAACCCGGCAGTGACTGTGGCCAAGCCAAGCCACCCAGCTCTGCATCACCTGCCTCACATAGCATGGCCAGCTGGTGAATGCCCATAAGGACCCTGTGCTGATGGAGTTCACTAGGAACTCCCTCACATGGACTATCCAGTGCATCATTCTGCATCGGGAAGAAGGAGAAAAGCATGGGCAGTCATGTGATGCCTCTGAGAGGGCTGCCATGTCACCCACGCTGAGCAGAAGCACAGTTCCCTACAGGCTTCGGGTTGGTGGGAGGGATGGTACCCTTGAGGGACTGTGTCAGGCACAGTAGCAGAGCATACCCATAGCTCAGAAGTGGAAGGCGTGTTTCTAGAAAGCAAGGACCAGGGGTCTCCTTCTGGCTCCCTGAGCAGGTTGCTGTCTGGACCTGCAGAAGGGAGGTCCCTTGGACTCCAAGTGAGTGTGCAGGATACAGAAATGCACACACACACTTAGCAAGAGCTGCTCCTGCAAGTCCTGCACAATAAAGGGGGGAAGGATCATGTGAGCTGCTGGGCACCCTGCATGCACAGCCTGCACCCCAAGATCCTCAGCTGCTAGCGCCTGTAATGGCCTGCACAGCACTTCCCCCCGCTCAGTAATACAACTGACCTGGAGCACATTTCCTTGAGATCCCAAAGGCTGGAGTCTAGCTCTGCTGCAGGGGAGGACACAGATGCTTAGTGAGGGGAGGGGACTTAGAGCAAATCAGAAGGACACCCAAGCTGAGAACTCGGGTGTCCTGGCCAGGAGTCGGCTGCTTTGGCATGCTGCATGCTCAGCATCCTGCCTTTGCACTAACAGCCGATCCAGCCTGCTAATGGCCTCACACCCAAACATTGATTGTCATTTTCCATCCCTTTAATGTCAGCTCATTCGTTAGACCTCAGTCTTTGAAATGAAGGTTCAATATAACTTTACAATTGACTCTTTGCCTTTGTATCGGGCAGGATGAAAGCCCCTTCTTTCTCATTACTGTTCAGTAGGCGCAGGTGATGGAAACGACAAGTGAGCTGTATATAGCTCACCTTGGCGTCCTTTTCAAACCTTGTTTGACTGTGAGACATGTGAATGTAGGTCTCTCCCTAAGAATAACAACGTGTTATCTGAATGCATGTTAATTATTAACAGAGCAGCTGGAGAGAAAGCACAAGGCTGGCTCCTGGGTGTTTGTTAGGCAGGATTGACATTATTCTCTTCCTCATAGTCCATTATGTTTATGGTGTGTATTTTGTCACTGCTGGCCAAGCGGGTGGCTGTTGTCACTACCCTTATATCACTGGACACTTTAACCCAGTGGTTCTCAACCTTGGTAGACTCAGGGCACTCCTTGTTAAACTCCAGGCCCCATCAGAAAATGCCAGCTCTTTGTTTTCACTCACTTTGTGACTGCAGAAAAACAGTAAAGAATTTTTTCTGTTCTAAGGAACTCAGAAAGGCCACAACAGGTCAGAGTGTTTTTAACACTGTGGATTCCTATTTGAAATCTCTGGGTTTATCTTGTAAATCATGTTTGCTCACCAATCAGTGCTAATATTGAGGGGCACCCCACAACACCCCTGAAAGGATCCCAAGGCACCCCAGATAATATAGCACCCTGATTGAGAGCACTGCTCTAAAGCAAACCCCATTCCAGACAGAAAACCAAGGAAGCTGCTTTCCCCAAAGGTGGTGTCCTGGCCTGCAGCAGGGCCAAGCTGCCCTGGAGTATACTTGCTTGCACCTTAAAGCACAGGCAATTGGCTAAGTTTAGGGTTGCAGTAGGTGCCTAATGGTGATGGATAATGCAATCATGTTCTAGGCTGGCAAAAGAGTTCTTGTCTGTGTGACATCCTCACTTGGGCCATCAGCAAGGTTGCAACCCCAGGCCTGTCAGAGCAAAGGGCGGGAGTGCCTACCTCTGGCTGAAGAGACACTTTCCTTAGCTGGCAGGCATGGTAGACTATTAGCTTTGCATGCCTGCCAGCTGCTAGAAAGGGACAAAGGTGCATTGCTGCTGCGCAGTATCATCTCCTTGTTCTCAAGGGCTGGCCAGAGCTACAGTGTTAGTAAGAGTAACTCCCTGCTCCGTTAGGACTGAAGTGAGTTCCATGGACAGCAGAGGTGTCCACTGGAACAGACACCTGAATGAAAGGATCTTAGGAAAGTAGGGCTGGAAGGGACCTCACAAGGTTATCTAGTCCAGCTCCTTGCTCAAGATCATCTGAGATCATCCCTGATTAAGTCATCCCAGTCGTGTCTGTTCAGCTTGCTCTTGAAATTTCCTGGGATGGAGATTTCACAACTTCTCTAGATGCTTGTTCCAATGCTTGACCATGCTCATTGTCAGAAAGTTCCTCCTAATCTCCTGCCTAAACTTTAAAGATTTTAATTTAAGATAACATTGCTCATCTTCCTTTGAGTGGAATGGAAAATATGCATGAGAGATGACTGAGAGCCATGGGGGGCTGTCCAGGGTGTGATGTCATGTCCTCAATAAGGACCGGAAGGCACCAGGCAGGACCCCCCCAGTCCTGCTGACACAACCAGCTTCCTCAG
>NW_005842390.1:260268-260975 GCF_000455745.1 Alligator sinensis
CTGCAGCAGGATGCAGAAATGCTGCTTCCTGCAGTTCCACTGGCTTTGGTTTTCCCAGCTCCCTCAGGCAGGTGGCAGCTGGTATGTCACACACGTTGTTTCTTACCTTCCAAACTCCCCGGTTTCAAGAGCTGCTGCACAACTGGCTTTGGGGTGGCATTGCCCAAGGAAAACAAACCCTGGGCTTTGTGCATCTGGGTAAACCACAGCAAAGCTTTCTCTGCAAAGAGCTGCCATGGATTGAAGTGAATCCACCCCACCTGCAGTGAGAGCCAGGTCTTTTTTGCACACTGTGTAAATAACTCTAGCATCACTACCCTCAGCCCTGCCTGTGCACTTCCAAGGCTGCCATTACCCTTCCTTTGCTGCCCGCTGCTGGTGCCCACGAACCACCATGCTGCTTTTCATGGGAAAAGGACTGGCCCCTGCTGCTGACAAATACTTATTACAGGGCCCCGTAAACAGGCTGGCAGCTGCTCTGTGAGATGCAATCTGAACAACTGCCTTGATCTTTTATTGCTGCAGTAAATCTTCCCTTTCCCTTTGATGGGAGGAAGGCGTTTTACCAAATCCGCTAAACATACTGTAAAATAGATCTTGCATCGACCCCGGTCATCCTGCCAGCAGCTGTCAGAGCCAAGAGGCGTGGACAGGACGTGCCCAGGACTAGGATCGAGCAAGGAACCTGCATCCTCCCTCAGCGGTTC
>NW_005842390.1:261061-264563 GCF_000455745.1 Alligator sinensis
TGGGCACATTCCGGCTTGGCAGAGGCAGGAACTTGTGTCAGCTAAGCAACAGCCCCTTGCTTAAAAGAGCAAGTCCCTAGGGTTACAGGGAGTTGCTGCCTCCTACTGAGCCCCCAGAGTGGACTGTCCATTTCTCCCAGTAAGAAAGACAGTGTTTAGAGTGGGTTGGGAGCCCTGGAAGTTCCCCTAGGAAGTGGCTGGAGAAGCAGGCAGCATCAGCCTTTTACTGGCTTTGGTTCAGTTTGGGTGAAGATCTGGGCTGCTCCCGCTTTGCTCCTAGCCTGTTCACCCACCCTCAGAGGAGAATCCAAGGTAGGGGTCTGTGCCCTCCTGCCACAGACTCAGAACCCAGAGGAGGGATTTTGGTCCCATCCTGGAATGGACTTGGTGTCTGCATCTCCAACACATCACTGAACCCGAGGGAGAATTCGCAGCCAAGCCTTTGAAACATACTGAGACGTGGCAGCTTCGTGATAAGCTGTCAAGGCCTGTTTCTGAGCTGTGATTACCTGTGGCTGGAAGCCACCATCACCCACACAGAGCTGCACACAGGCTGGCTTCTTCTGGGGCACATTTGAGAATAGATATGTGGGTGCATGCCACCCCCCCCTTCTGTTTCTCCTAGCCTTGACTATGGGGTTGGGTCCAAAGCAGCCCTGCTCCCCACCTTCCCCTGCAGCCTCCCCACCCCTCTGGCCCTGTTGGCTGCAGAACTGCTTATGCAGACAGCTGAGAGGTTTTTTGGAGAGGGATGAGGCTGGGGTTTTTCTCAGCCCTGTCCTAGGAGGCATCTGTGATGCTCCCAGCCCTCTGTCTTGCAATCTCAGAACACCCCTTTAACCCAGCAGGATACCAGCACCCTTAGCTCACAGGAGGCAGCAGGTGACCATGCTCCTTGTTTCATCCCTGGGTCATAATGCCAGCCCTTCCAGCTGACAAAGGTCAGGCCTGGCTCGTGCTGCTGTGGGATCCCAAAGCAGAGAGTGTCTACACTTCTCTGTCTGCAGTCACCACGCAGCTACCAAGGAGATGCTCTCTCAGCACTGTCAGGATAATCTACTTGGGACTGGGTTCCTTGTGCCCATATGGCAGAGGAATCAGGCTGCCAGGTCATTCCACAGCACGACTAATTATTTCCAAAGTGCCTGAAAATAGCAGCCGAGTTTCTCAGGGGAAGGGAAGGGGTATGTCACAAAGATTCACTCTGAAGCTAATATACTGGCATGCTTCCCCCACTGACAAACCTAACATGTCAGCCCACAAGTGCAGCCTTCCAAGGGCTCTTCCTGTGTTTACTATCCCAGCTGGAGCTGCTGCAATGCATAGTAGGCACAGGCCCATGCGTGCCGGGGGCAGAGCTTTGCCCTGCTATCTACCAGAGATGTCTCTGTTGGCACATCTGCTAGTGAGCTGCAGGAAGAGGGCTGTGCCTCTGGCTTTTCAGGCAAGGCTGTGTATTATACGGTCCCTTTGTCTGCTCCTTGCAGCCTACATTTATTACAATGTCCTGATGTCTAAAACCACCCTTCTTCCTGGAGCAGGAGTGAGGTGTGTGCACGACCTTCCCTGGAAAGGTGTGTGAGAGCTACAGAGAACTCCAGTCCACTGTGGAAGGGGGGCAGGTTTACGTGGCACTAACAAGGAGCAATGCAGCTATCAGAAAAGGCCAATCTGTGCAAATGGAAAAGCTTACGTGTCACAGGCCTTCCATGCAGAGGCCTCCTGGGCTAGGGACATAAGTTATACATAAAACAGTTTAACTGATTGGAAACTGGTTTAGACCCGTACAGAAACTCAGTATACATAAACCAGTTTCAAAATGGTTGAAATTGGTTTAAGATAAACCTGTAGTATCAGACTTAACTGATTTGGGTCAAACCAGTTTATGAAACTTCTGTCCCAGACCCCTTCCTGGTTCAAATTAAATAACAGTCCCCCAGCATCCCAGGATGCTTTGTAGCCCTGGGTTGGATTGTGCTGTCTGCTCTAGAGAGCAGGGCTTGTCCCACCCCTCTGCTCCCTAGCTGGAGCAGTGAGAGCTGGCTTAAGGGCAGAGGAGCAAGCCCAGCTGGAGATGCAGTCCACTCTATCCCCCCTCCCCTACGGCAAACCCCAGCTGGGGTCTGGGGCCAGGAAGGGGGGTTAAACACACCTTCCCCTGCTCAAACTTACTGCCGGCTGCAACTGTTGATTACCAATCCCAGAGGCACCTGGAAGCGGGAAGAGGAAGTGATGTGATGAGAAACCCTTCAGAGTCCTGCTGTTGTGATTGTGGACTGCAAATCCCAGGCTTGGGGGGGGGGCAGCAGGAAGAGGAATTGAACACACAGCCAGAGCCGTGCTCTAGCGCCCTCTGGCTTCTGGCCTGAGCCACTGCAGGCATGTGGCTGCATTTCCCAAAGTAAATGTCTGTTCATTCTGTTTCAATTTAATATGTGCAGTTTAGACTAACTTGCGAAGACTGAATTGATTCAGTCTTGGGCTTTTTGACTGTCTGTACCTAGCCCTAAAGCACTTTATAACACTGGCCATAGAGGAACTGTACTCTTCACCCCCAAGCACAGCCACGCTTGGAGAGAGACAAAGCACAGCAACAATGCACAACACTTGGGGACAGGAAGTGAGGAACAGATGCCAGGCCTGCCAGTCCTATCACAGAAGGAATGGAGGCAGGTGCAAGGTAATTAGCTGGGTGTTTGTAACGTGCCCTTCACTCCTCGTGAGACAAGCTAATCCAGGTGGATGGGTCCAGGCATGAAGGATAATACACCAATCTGCCGCGGAAGTGCCATTGAGTAATCTTTGGTAGACATGAGTGAGCACAGGAACTCCTGTGTCACTCCTACCATGCACAGCCCTAACAGCCACTGAACAAGCTGCCTGTGGCACTGCAGACTGTCACAACCCAAAGTTGTGGTTTTTTTGTTTGCGTGTGCTTCGGCACCGCTAAATTGTGTTCCTGCTAAATTGCAGCTCTTTTGCACGGTGGAGTTTTCTGCTGTAATAGAGAACCCGCGTGCAGGAGAGTATTTCCCGCCAGTTTTGTAGCCTTTGCATGGTGCATTTCTTTTGCATTATAGTGATGTACGATGCAAAGGAGTTCCCGCCATTTGTATTAAGATTTCTGCCACATTATTGGCCAATCTTAATATAGGCACACGTGGCGGCTAGCTATTGGCTTGCTAGCCGTACAAAAGGCTCGGGTAGTTTCCACCCAAGTCGGAGACAGAGAAAGCATGTGGAGTTTGGGAAAAGAGCGTGAAGATCTCTAAGCACTGCTGATCCCTTCGAACCCAGCTTGTTCCTTAAGAGGGCAACAGAGGTTTAATTTGCCAAACCCACGGAGCTTCAACAACTCCGGGGGACCTATTTACTGAACCCTCGGAGCCTTAACAACTCCGGGGCCAATAACCTCTAGCCTCTCCCCGTCGTCGATTGCAACCCTAGACGTATCCCTATCCTATGGACCCAATTTTCGAACCCACGGAGTCTTAACAGCTCC
>NW_005842390.1:264871-267228 GCF_000455745.1 Alligator sinensis
ATGCCCAGGACCATGTTTTACAAAGAAAGGTGAAAACTTGGAGAGAAGACAGGAAAAGGGCACAAAAGTGACTGGAGGCCTGGAGAAAAGGCCTGGCAATTAGAGATGGGAGGAACTCACCTTGTTCAGCTTCTTAGGCTGGGAGGTGATGGTTACAGTGTATAAGGATCCTCCTGGGGAGAGACCACTGGGCACATAAAGGCTTCTTCATCTCCCAGAGCAAGGCAGAGTATGACCCAAGGCTTGGGGGCTGCTGCCGGACAGATTCACAACAGAAACCAGACACAAACACTGTGACAAGAAGGGTGAGTAACCCCTGGGTCAAGGTCCCTAGCAAAGCAATGAATCCTCCCTCCTTGGCATCTGCAAACCCAAATGGGAGGCTTTTCCAGAAGATATTTCCGTCAAAATCTGCAGTCAGTGCAGAGCTCCAGGGAGAGAGTGCAGGGACTGTCCTATATAGGAGATCAGACACAAGGAGGTCCACAAAACCTTTGAATCTATGCAGATGGCTCCTGCCCAGTCACAGGCTCACCCTGAGCTGTCTCAGTTACTTAATAGGTACCCAGCACAAATTAAAAGTACTCCAGAAATTAAAACAGCCTGAGACCTTGGTTTTGCCCCTGCTCCCTGTGCAGACTCTTCCTTTCCAGAATGGCCGCAGGAAGGAGTTCAGTCCAGGCTGCCCTGTCAGGGCCGTTTACATGTATAGGCGCAATCTGAAAGCCACTCACACACAGCCTGTGGGAGGGGAGTCATCTCTGCTCCCTGGAAATGACTCAGCCCCGTTGTGTCCATAGCCTGGGAATGCAGAGGAACAACCCAGGTCAAGAATGCTGGCGCTGACCGAGCCCAGATAGTGCCGACCAGGCAGGGAGCCTGCCCTGCCGCCCACAACTGAGGGGCCCAGCTCCAGAGGAAGCAAAGGGTGAAAGGTCAGATATGTTGCCCCCTGGAAAGCACCGGGAGCCATTTGGTATCTGTGGCAGGGCAGCCTGCATGTCCTGGGCAACAGCTCCGGCTAAAATCAGTGGCCTGGCTGCTCTCGCAAAGGAGAGGTACAATTAGCAAATTACTTCTAGTGTGGACCCTCGCAGCACCAGCAAAGCCAGCACTGGGCCTGCGTGCCCCACTCATGTGCCTATCTGTCTGCCAGTAGCAGTTCCTCCCTCTCACTTCACATCTGCATTCGGACTGTGCCAAGGTATTGCAGGCCCCCTTCTGGCGCACACGGTGTTGCCCACCTTACCTGTCCCTCTCCCTAGCTTGTTTCGCCCTTCTGTTCCCCATAACTCGTCTCTCTAAGCTGTAGCCCTGATGATTATTTGCATAATGAGTCGGCGGAGACGCGTATTTACAGTATGTGCACTCAGAACAGCTTGAGCTGAGGAGGATTGGCAAATAAAGTTGCTGAGCGGCACATGGGCTGTCAGCTACTGGGCACGGCTTGGCAAGCTCCCCCTGCCTGTACTCACACGCAACTCAACGACAACTCAAGGATTCCCAGCCTGAGCCTGATGACAAGGCAGGTTCCCCCTCCACCTTTCATTTTTCAGGAGTATCCCTGAGCCCTGTGGGGATGTGTTGTTACTTTAAGGGACTTGCCCTACATCACACACACATGCCTCAACCACTCCACTACATCCCACAAACATCCAGAGCCAGGGAGACAAAGCGGGTTAGCTCAAGCCAGCTAATGCATTCTCAGTGCAAATCTAAATGCTCCAGAGATGTTTGATCCAGGGTGCATATGTCTGCACCTTGCCCCAGAATCAGCACAGGGGACTTCGTTTGGCAGGGCCAGAAGGTGTTAATTAGACCAGGCTGGCCAGCCCCCTCCAGGCTCATAGTCTAGACTAGCCTGCATGTGCTAAGTGTGGAGGTGAGGCCCAGCCATACCCTAGGAAGCCTCCAGCACAGGGCTGAGCTATTTGTGAATTGCACCCTGGGGTTTCCACTTACACTGAAAATAACCTGCTCTCTTAACTATTTGATCAAGCCTGTGAATAAATAGGGGCCCCACAACCCAAACACCCCCTTCCCTGGGGACCACTTTCCCACCACTGATTGCTTTTCCACCTGCCCCTAGCAGGAAAGGGAAGGGCTGGGAGGGTGGGACAATGCTTTCCCAGCTGTCACCTGATAACAGATCCTAATCAAGCCACGGGGACTCCCTAGTGGCCTTGATGAGGGGGATCTCACAGGCTTGCCAACACAAAGGGCCAGATGCTGTCACTTATCCTGCTGCCTTTCCTTTGTCAGGACAGGAGGTGGGAAGCCTGCTCAGGTGCATGGAGTCTGCAGACTTCGTTAGCTGTGGCTTACAGTTACCGGGTCCCAGGCAGGCGCTGGTTCCT
>NW_005842390.1:267259-288633 GCF_000455745.1 Alligator sinensis
ACACAGAAAGAGCACAGGCCCCTGGAGGCAGAAAGCAAAGCCAGGACTACTTCCCTTCTGCCAAGGAGCCCTGGCATCAGTGTACCCTGACAGATACTCCCAGCTAGGCCCCTTTGCAGCCTGACCTCTCAGGGGTGGGTGGGCAGGGTGTCTCCATGAATGCCTTGCCCAGACAGCCAGGAGGGCTTCCAGCTCATGATGGGCTCACCAAGGGAAATGGATCAGAGCACTGGGTGCATGGAGAGTCATGGGAGCAGTGAGCTGCGTGGAGGATGTCACATCTAGCAATAACAGCCACTCACTCTGCTCTGCCTAGAGCCTCAGCTGGACCACCCATACCTGGAGGGTCGAATCTCCTCTCCCAACATCCGGCAGGGTCTATCTTGGAGTAAGGCACACTGGTTTGAACAAAATATGGACTGGCACAGGCTTCAGTCACAAATTTAGCCCTGGCCCCTGCTCCCACCCACCATCCCCTCCTTTCCACTATGGTTTAAATTCTTCTTGGCTGCTTTGCCCTAACCCTGCTGACTTAACATCACCAGCAAGACGCGCACAGGTGCCAGTGGAATCAATGCCAGGCTTGGGAGCCCCAAATCTTCCATGCAAAGGACTGTGCCTGGGGACTTTCCAGCCAGCCCAAGGCAAAAGGAGCTGTCACCTCACCCAAGCCTGGGGACTCCCAGCAGGATTCCTGGAACCTGGAATTCCTGCCTGTGTCCTGCCCACTGGCTACATTTCTGCCTGCGTGTGGCTAGGAGTTAAGGCTGCAAGGGCACAGGACCTGCGTCCAGGACCTGCCAGGAAGGAGGGCAGGGCATGGAAGCTGGAGACAAATTCTGGGAGGACAGGCCTCACAGAAACAGCTCCTACATGTCCTGGGGAGCTGCAAGCCCTGCATCATGGGGGTGGGATTTGTTCCCAGCTGTGCTACCAGTGCCTGTGTCCAGGCACCACAGTGATGGGCTCCAAATATTGCAGGAGAAACCAGCTGGGGGAACAGGTTACAAATTAAACCACTTCACTACTCTGCTGTTGTCTCTTTCTTCAGCTGGGCTGACCCACAATATATGTCTGGCTTTGGGGAGCGCATCCAGGAGCAGACAGGATGTGCTCACTCTGCTGTCCTGGCCAGGGCTGCCCTTTGCACCTCCACAGAAGTGCTAGCAGCTGCAGCCTGGCTCCGAACCCTTCACTACACTGCAAGGGATGCAGAGGACACTGTCCTGCAGCTGGCTCTATCGCTGGCCCAGACAGATCTCTGGCCCCAGGCACTGCAGGCTGTACTGTCACCACGGGAAGGTGGGTAGAGGAGAGGGGAAGGGCTAGCCTTGGCTTTCAGTGAAGCACCAGCTCCTTCTGCTGACTAAAGGGGGAACTGCTGGGAAATGCAAACAAAGGCTTGGCTGGTTCCGAGCCCACCCTCTTTAATATCATTCCCTAATGAATGCAAATAGAGCGTGGGAGCTGCCATTGCACAGGCAGCTCTGCTGGACTCGTTCCCTCCAACGCCCCCGTTGGTGCTGTGCAACCGGCTGCCTCCTGCAGGGGGATGGGAGATGCAGAGCTGGATGAATCAGGGAACAGAAAAATCTGCTGGCAGGGCCCTGGAGAGGTCACTTCTAGCCCAGCCCCCCTGCTCAAGCCAGATCATCCCTATCCAAAGTGTCCTAGACAAGAGGTTATCAAACCTGTTGTAAAAGCATCAGGAAGAGCCCTCGCACGGCTGCCAGGCACAATGCCCAGAATATCACAAACACCCTAACTTGCCCCAGGAAAGCAGGGGGATGAGGGCACTGCCAATGTCCTGCTGCTGTAAGGGCCCAGGGACCACTGCATTGACCCACAAAGGGAGACGCATCAGGCCTCAGGCGTGTCACCTGTAGATCCCTTTTCAGTGTCAGGCAGCACTTCCCAGCACCTTGGCCCTGAGCACCCTGCCTGGGCACCAGAGGACTCCTCTGGCTATACCTAATGTGCACCCCAGTGAAATGAATGTCTGGCCTCTTGGCTGCAGACAGACAGTAAACCCCAAGCTGCACCCCCTGCCCCAGAGCGTTCCCCGAATGGGTGACTTCATTGTGCTCTGCTCTCGCCTCCCAAGCATGGAGCTGTACTAGGCCTAGGGATAGCCTCCCTGAGAGAAGGGCTGGGAGCCCGGCCTCAGGATGGTTAAAACCAGGAATAGCAAGACCCTAGGAGAGTCTCCGACTCAAAGTCCTGGGGAAGGGCTGGACTGAGAACTTGCCGCTTTCCCATTGCCAATGGCTGCAGGGAGCACCCGAGCGTGGCACTGAGAGTTCAGAGTGCCCGGCTGCCAAAAACAGAGCGGCTCCTGTTGGTTCCTGGGATGGGTATCCCCAGCCGGTGCACTCAGCACCCCCACCCTTCCCCAAATCTGGGATACAAGGTTACACTTCTATTTACACTGAGCAGTTCAGGGGGGAGCCCTGATGCCCTACCACTAACACAGGATACATTAGCATTTATGTTCTAGCTTCGCTGCTCTCTGCCAGTGACTTCAGTGGGAGTGGAACTGGTGTACACTGAACTTAGTGGGTGTCTGGATTTATTACCACCCTGGCACCCTAATCAGTCACAAGCAGCATGGTTCTGGACAGGCCCGTGGGGGAGACCACGGAGACCTGTGCTGTCCATCTCTGCCGCACTGGCTGTGGCTCCTGGCCCAGAAAGACCTCACACCACAGCTCAAGTTCCAGATACGATGTGCTTCCCACAGCAGGGAGAGCAGGGACGGAGCGCACCCCAGTGGTCACAATGTGGTCTCAGGCCTAGGAGCAGCCCTGAGAGATTTTAGCGGGCACTGGCCATCACCAGTGAGAGCTGCAGCTGAACAGGGCTTGTCTGACCTGAGGTGCTCTCACATGCTGCTGGTCCTGCTTTTACCTAGCCTTCTGCACAGCTGGGTCCCTGAGCAGGAGGGGGCCTCATGTCCTCTAGCAGTTGCTCCCTACTTCTCCCTTTACAGCTCCATGTGGCCTGACACAGCTCCCAACTGTGGCCGGAAACACCTTTTTCCTGTCCCCTGGGCTGCAGCATGGGCTTCTGAGCAGGAAAAACCCTGTGTATCTGCAGGTTATTTTTAACGGGTCACTCAGTGTGGGGCCTGCCCTGACACACCCAGGCAGGACTTGCTGGCTCAGTTTAAAGCTGCTTTTGTCGTGGATGGCTGGCATTTCCCAGCCCAGTTGGGACAGCCCTGCCCCAGCTTGCAGGGCAGCTCCCTCGCAGCATGCTGGACAAGGTAAGGTGGGTGTGCAGGGGTACAAATCTGTGATGTCTGCCCAAGCCGGATCTGCTACCTGTGTGCGCAGTGTCAGTGAGAGGAAGCTGTCCAACACCTGGCCAGCAGCTGGAGTGTTTTCACCCCTGGGTCATGCCTGAGTGTGTAGGGATGTGTAGAAATGGATCAATGTGGGGCTGGATCAGTGTGGGGATGGATCAATTTTCAGGCCCTGATTCCTCCTTAGGCCTTTCCATGTGCCATCTGCCTCCTGTCCCTGCTCCTGTCTCTATTCTCTGTCTCCTCCTGCTCTGATCCTGACTCCCCCCTTCCTCTGCCCCACACTCCCTGACACCCTGCCCTGAAAGCAGTTTGCAGAAGGCTGGAGGCTTCCTATGATGGAGCCTCCAGGGCCAGGCTGAGTGGCTTAATGAGGCAGACAGACCTTGGAAGGCAGCTCTTCTTTCAGTGCAATATGATCCTTTGCTTGTTCTGCCCTGCTCTGGCAACATCTGTCCATTTGGGTTCAGTGTCTGGAGGAGCCTGCTGGGTACTGCCAGCCCAGGGGCCTGGGAGCTGCACATCTCAGTGGTCTCCTAAGGCATGTGGCTTGCAGGGGAATGATAATCACATGCTCTCCTGGCTGGGTCATCCTTGAAGGGGCAGGCTGGGGACCAGCCAGGACTCCCCCCTGCACCCAACCAGCAACAAGCAAGCAACCTATCCCTTCAAATCCCAAGGTGGGGAGCTTAGTATTTAGCCTGGTGTGTTCACTGCTGTACCAGCTTCCACCAAGCTGCATGGCAGGCATGGTGCTTCTTTGTCCCAGAACATACAGCCATAATGTTCTTCCCTGCAGAGCTGCTAGGGATTCGGCCAAGGTAACACAGCACTGGGGTTCCTGGTTCCCAGGATGAACATGGCACTGTGGCCCCTGGTGCTGTGAGAAGCCTCAAAATGCCCTGCACTGCTTACAGTGGAGAGATGCCCCAGTCTCAAGGGCAAGCCACCAGCCAGAAGTTGGAGCGGTCTCCAAGAGGACTGTACAAGCACTTTCCCTAGCCCTGCTGTAGCCGTGGGCTGTGCTTGGCCTGGCCTTTGTAGTCTCTGTGAAGAAACTGGCCCCCCACACTTTCAGGCTGTGTCTCCTAGCCATCTCTGCACAGTTCTGGAGCCTCCCAGGCACAGAGATGGCATTGCAAGTGACCGGTGACCTACCTCTGTCTGTCCTCACCCTGGCCCCAGTCATGTCCCCATCTCTGCCCATCTTGCTGGGCTGGTCACCCCTGGGCAGGGACTGCCTGGATCAACCACTGAGATGCCCCATGCGGGCACATATGCTGCCCAACTTCAGTAAGAAAAAAGTATTTTAAGCCATGCAGAACTGACCTGGGGACTCCCTGCCACCAAATACCACTCAGGTCAGGACCCATGTGGATATCACAGGGGAACTGGCCAGTCACACAGGTAATGAGAACAGGGCTTTCTGCAGGTGAGAACCCCCTACTTGAAAGCATGGAGGTTGGAAAAAACTCCCTCTGGGCTGGGAGTTGCACCCTTCTCTGAAGCATCTGATGTGGCTACTGTTGCAGCCAGGCCCCATACTGAGCTAGAGGGGCCCCTGGTCTGACCTGGGCCGGCTGCGCCTATGTTCTGGTTGGACCCACTAGCTAGTACAGTTTACCAAGTGCCACACATCAGAATAAAGGCCAGGCTGGCCCAGAGAGACCGCTGGCTCAGATGGTACATGTGGCACCAGCATATGGCCCATTGTATTCTAAGACAGCACTGACCACATGGTGCACAGGCAACAGTGTAACTCCTGACCCTTTCACACACAGGAGATGGAGGGGCTTGTCTGTAGGTGACCTGGTGAGGCTGGGTCTGTGCCGGGAACAGGATCTGTTCTCACCACTGCCAGGCCTAGGCATTGGCTACGTGCCCAGCTTTCCTTCTCCGTGACACACTGTCTAATACCTTCCTGTGGGTCCCCCGGTATGGCAGGCCATAACTGACATGTGCCACAGGTCCCAAGCAGCACCGCAGGAGGGCAGTGGCAGCTGCTGAGTAGCCTGGTCAGCCCAGAGCTCTTCCCATCAAGCCTGGGGGCTTTGAGGGTCTCAGATCTTGCCAGGAGGAGCCGTGACACTTGCTCAGCAGGGCAAGTGTCCTGTGGCCCCAGCTGGCACCATGCCCTTAGACATTCACCCAGCTGTGCCCAGCCAGACATCAGGCTCCTGGTTGCTTTCGCCTTGGCTGAGGGAAATCTGGGGCACTTTGTTGCTTATAAGTTATCCCTTTGGCTGCTCTTTCCTTGGCTGTGACTTTGTGCCAGCTGCCTGCCCCCACTCCCTCAAGTCTCCTGCAGAGACCCTCTCTTGCTGGCTCCCACCTCTCTAGCAAGGACACTTGAGCCTTCTCTGGGGACCTGTAACTCCTCACCAGCACTAAGGATTTCACCCTAGTAAAGCCTTGCTCAGCCCCAAAGACTATCCCTACTGTCCCCATTTAACAGACAGGGAAACTGAGGCAAAAGAAGAGGGAGAGACTCAGTCAGCAGAGAACAGCATACTGCAGCTGTCCTGCTGCCAAGCTCACTGTCACACATGCAGCCCTATCTGCACTTCCCCAGGGCAGCCACCTGACAGGCCCCTGCCCCAGGTAGGCAGCTTGTATACTCAGGTACTTTGTCACCAGCACTACAGCTGATTCTACCCACGGCAGGACGGTCATGATACATAGGTAGTAGCTGGATTTTCTGAGCCACAGAAAGCTGCTCCCCAGCCAGAGAAGCTCCGCACACCCCATCCTAGATTTCCCAGCATTTTCTGCACGGACAGATGGGGAAACTGAAGCACAGTGTGGGGTGAAGGCTAGTGGGACCCTGGCCAGAAGGGCTCAGCCAGGGATCCTGCTGTCTGCAAATTGCTCAGGCCTATAGTGGGGACAAGGGAGGGCTGAGCAGCTCCTTACCCGCTCAGAGGGCTCTGCGGTCAGCTCCACTCTCATCCCACTCAGTGCATCCAGTTACTCAGCCTGGTGTTCCCGTAAATGACTCAGCTCAGCCCAGCACTGAAACCTGAGATGGCCATTCCCACTGCCCCCAGGAGCCTAGGCTGCTGAGTCAGATGACATCATCATCTGACATCATCATCAGGGTGACACACAGAGCACCTGGGATTCCCTGCAAGGGGGGGAACGATCCTTAGCCTCCAAGTCCAGCTCTACCATGGGGCACTAATACAGGCAAGCCTGGACACGAGCACTGGTGTGTGCAGAGCTTGTGAGTGGCCTTTACTCCATCCTGCCATCCTCCCAGCTCTCCACCCAGGAGTGGGAGGCACTCAGGAGACCTGGCCCCAGGTCCCAGCTCTGCCCTGGGTGGTACTGGGCAGGTACTGGGTACTGGGTGGTACTGGGCCCATACTGGGTGGTACTGGGCCCATACTGGGCAGGTACTGGGCACTGGGTGGTACTGGGCCCATACCATGGGATGCAGCCATACATGGGCCAGGCAGCTGGCTGCCCTGCAGAGCCCCTGGCACCCAAAGGGGCTTTACTTTCTACATGACCATGCTGTTTGCAGGAAGGGTGTCAGACAGCACTCATCTGGGCAGCTTATGGCCCTTGCCCATCTGCAGCATCTCTCAGACACGTGGCTTCATCAAACCCACAGCAACCAGTCACTTACACTGGGATTCAGGGGAGAAACAGAACCAAGCAGGAGGAAGTTCCCTTGGGCTGAAACGGGCCATTTCTACACCTGTCATTTTTCAGTTCCAGGTGGCAGGTTGCTTGGAGGCGTCTTGCTCTGCCCAGCGACAGTTCGACTGCACCCCAGCACAGCACAGTCGTTTGAAAAGGCCAAACCAACACAAAATGCTGCAAATGACTTAAGCAATGGTTTGGATGGTCTTTGGGCATTTCCAACTGTTCCATTTCTAATGCAGAGCAAAGACCAATTCTGAAAACCCAAACGCTCTCCTGTTTGACCTGTCCTCTGTTTGGCTCAACAAGGTGCTGCTCTGTGCAGTCACACAAGCCACAGCAGATAGCTTCTCTGGCCCAGGGCTCAGTCATGGTCTCCTTCTTTTCCCTAACCCCAGAACCTCCCACCATGCTCAGGAGGAGCCTGGGGCTTCTCCTACCTTCAGAAAGGCTGCCTTCTTCCCTGCAGTCTCTATTCCAAAGACCACTGGTCCAAGTATCAGCAAACCTGAGGGGAGAAGCCCAAAGCCAGAGCAGCAGCAGGTCCTGAAAGGGGTCCATGGGGTGCCAGAAGCTCCCTTTGTTTCCAGCTGCTAAGCGGTGTTAAAAGCAGCTTTCCCCTCCCGCTCCTTCTCTTCCTTGCCATAAGCATTAGCTGTAGCTGCCTGGATGAGCGCAGGGAGGGGGAGGAACAGACTGTACCAGACAGAGGGCAGTGTCCTAGCCAGTAACATCTGGAGCTATGTGATGAGCCAAATGGGGCAGGAGTGGGACTGTTCAAGTGTCTGCGTAGGGAGCAAAGGGCGCTGCTGGGGGCTGAGCAGAGCTGGTGCCCTGGGATGGCTCTCAGGAAGCAACCATACTTGCCACCCATGATTTTAGGACACTTGGCAACCCCAAATGAGCACCCAGCCCCTTCCTACCCCCAGCCTCTCTGTGGGGCAGATGGGATAGTGAGGCACAGGCAGGCACGAGCTCATGTTCTCAGAAGCGGCCGCTAATTTTAGGCACCTCTGTTTTTGAGTAGATGAGCCCTTATGGGCGGTGGGATGGACTGGGCGCTGGGGCGTGGGCTCCATGTTGGGAGAGCCGAGTCTGTTCTGGAGGAGTTGGTGGGAGAGGGGAGGGTCAGTGCCTCTTTGCTCTTCACTTCCTCTTCTTGCTCTCTGTCTTGCTTATTTGGAAAGTTCTCTGGGCAGAGGCTGTCTCGCTATCCCTACAGTGCAATGGGCTCTGCTTCCCCATGGGCTCTCACATGGCACTGGTGACCAAATAACTGAATGTTTGAGCTTAAGTGACGAGACCAAGGTCACAGGGAAAAAGGCAGGCTCCAGGAGTCCAGCCTCCTGCGTGCCGCGCTGCCTGCCAGGTGGATCAGTGCCAGCCCAGCCCTGCCCTGCTCTGCTCTGCTCCGCTCTGCTCTGGAGCAGGGTCTGGGGCCTGGGAACACGTCTGTTGATTTCAGCTCTTGGGCCCCATGGTGTGAAGAGCCCCCTGCCCTGGTGCTGCGGTGCCCAGCCCGGTTCCTGGTACAGCACTGCCTGTAAGGGCTTACTCCACATCCTGCCACGAGGCTCCAACAATACAGCCCACCGGAAACATGCAACGAGGGGAAACCCACAGCAGGCTGGGCTGTCAAGTAGGTGCAATGGGCCTCAGCACCGTGAGAGAGGAGAGAGAGGGAGAAGGCCCCATGGCACTGGGCTGGGAGCTGAGGAAGTTTCTCACTGCTCAGTTCCTGTCTCATGCCTCCTTGATGGCTGCCGATCCCCATGCCACGGACACAGCACAAGCCACCGACAAGGTCGTGTGCCCTTGCCCCTCCTGGGGAAGGTGATTGACAGGTACCTGGCCAGGGCTGGGAGAGGACAGCTGAGTGGGCACCCATGCTGGTGCCAAAGGCAAGCAAGTCCCGCTTTGCCTTGGGGCACTGGGCTGTCCAGGGGGGCAGGCTGGCTATGCTAGGGTCAACTGGACACCAGGGCACAGACAGAGCTGGTTTGGGTGGCCCACTGCCCCTCAGGATTTACAGCAGCAGTCAGTCCCCTGCAGGCAGCCCCCTCTGTGACACATTACCTGGCCATACCTTGCCTCTCAGGAAGGGTGGAGTAGCCCAGACCAAGCCTGACAGGGAGGCATCATACATGCACCTCTCTTCCCTGTTACCTCTGGGCATCTGGCCAGACTGCTGGGTTCCCCTGGCTCTGTCAACAGCCCAGCAAGATCCCCCTGCCAGCTTAGCTGAGCCACGAGCCGGGAAACCAAGACACATCGCCCCTGGCTTTAACGCTTTGGCTGCTCTTTCCTTGGCTGTGACTTTGTGCCAGCTGCCTGCCCCCACTCCCTCAAGTCTCCTGCAGAGACCCTCTCTTGCTGGCTCCCACCTCTCTAGCAAGGACACTTGAGCCTTCTCTGGGGACCTGTAACTCCTCACCAGCACTAAGGATTTCACCCTAGTAAAGCCTTGCTCAGCCCCAAAGACTATCCCTACTGTCCCCATTTAACAGACAGGGAAACTGAGGCAAAAGAAGAGGGAGAGACTCAGTCAGCAGAGAACAGCATACTGCAGCTGTCCTGCTGCCAAGCTCACTGTCACACATGCAGCCCTATCTGCACTTCCCCAGGGCAGCCACCTGACAGGCCCCTGCCCCAGGTAGGCAGCTTGTATACTCAGGTACTTTGTCACCAGCACTACAGCTGATTCTACCCACGGCAGGACGGTCATGATACATAGGTAGTAGCTGGATTTTCTGAGCCACAGAAAGCTGCTCCCCAGCCAGAGAAGCTCCGCACACCCCATCCTAGATTTCCCAGCATTTTCTGCACGGACAGATGGGGAAACTGAAGCACAGTGTGGGGTGAAGGCTAGTGGGACCCTGGCCAGAAGGGCTCAGCCAGGGATCCTGCTGTCTGCAAATTGCTCAGGCCTATAGTGGGGACAAGGGAGGGCTGAGCAGCTCCTTACCCGCTCAGAGGGCTCTGCGGTCAGCTCCACTCTCATCCCACTCAGTGCATCCAGTTACTCAGCCTGGTGTTCCCGTAAATGACTCAGCTCAGCCCAGCACTGAAACCTGAGATGGCCATTCCCACTGCCCCCAGGAGCCTAGGCTGCTGAGTCAGATGACATCATCATCTGACATCATCATCAGGGTGACACACAGAGCACCTGGGATTCCCTGCAAGGGGGGGAACGATCCTTAGCCTCCAAGTCCAGCTCTACCATGGGGCACTAATACAGGCAAGCCTGGACACGAGCACTGGTGTGTGCAGAGCTTGTGAGTGGCCTTTACTCCATCCTGCCATCCTCCCAGCTCTCCACCCAGGAGTGGGAGGCACTCAGGAGACCTGGCCCCAGGTCCCAGCTCTGCCCTGGGTGGTACTGGGCAGGTACTGGGTACTGGGTGGTACTGGGCCCATACTGGGTGGTACTGGGCCCATACTGGGCAGGTACTGGGCACTGGGTGGTACTGGGCCCATACCATGGGATGCAGCCATACATGGGCCAGGCAGCTGGCTGCCCTGCAGAGCCCCTGGCACCCAAAGGGGCTTTACTTTCTACATGACCATGCTGTTTGCAGGAAGGGTGTCAGACAGCACTCATCTGGGCAGCTTATGGCCCTTGCCCATCTGCAGCATCTCTCAGACACGTGGCTTCATCAAACCCACAGCAACCAGTCACTTACACTGGGATTCAGGGGAGAAACAGAACCAAGCAGGAGGAAGTTCCCTTGGGCTGAAACGGGCCATTTCTACACCTGTCATTTTTCAGTTCCAGGTGGCAGGTTGCTTGGAGGCGTCTTGCTCTGCCCAGCGACAGTTCGACTGCACCCCAGCACAGCACAGTCGTTTGAAAAGGCCAAACCAACACAAAATGCTGCAAATGACTTAAGCAATGGTTTGGATGGTCTTTGGGCATTTCCAACTGTTCCATTTCTAATGCAGAGCAAAGACCAATTCTGAAAACCCAAACGCTCTCCTGTTTGACCTGTCCTCTGTTTGGCTCAACAAGGTGCTGCTCTGTGCAGTCACACAAGCCACAGCAGATAGCTTCTCTGGCCCAGGGCTCAGTCATGGTCTCCTTCTTTTCCCTAACCCCAGAACCTCCCACCATGCTCAGGAGGAGCCTGGGGCTTCTCCTACCTTCAGAAAGGCTGCCTTCTTCCCTGCAGTCTCTATTCCAAAGACCACTGGTCCAAGACTCAGCAAACCTGAGGGGAGCAGCCCAAAGCCAGAGCAGCAGCAGGTCCTGAAAGGGGTCCATGGGGTGCCAGAAGCTCCCTTTGTTTCCAGCTGCTAAGCGGTGTTAAAAGCAGCTTTCCCCTCCCGCTCCTTCTCTTCCTTGCCATAAGCATTAGCTGTAGCTGCCTGGATGAGCGCAGGGAGGGGGAGGAACAGACTGTACCAGACAGAGGGCAGTGTCCTAGCCAGTAACATCTGGAGCTATGTGATGAGCCAAATGGGGCAGGAGTGGGACTGTTCAAGTGTCTGCGTAGGGAGCAAAGGGCGCTGCTGGGGGCTGAGCAGAGCTGGTGCCCTGGGATGGCTCTCAGGAAGCAACCATACTTGCCACCCATGATTTTAGGACACTTGGCAACCCCAAATGAGCACCCAGCCCCTTCCTACCCCCAGCCTCTCTGTGGGGCAGATGGGATAGTGAGGCACAGGCAGGCACGAGCTCATGTTCTCAGAAGCGGCCGCTAATTTTAGGCACCTCTGTTTTTGAGTAGATGAGCCCTTATGGGCGGTGGGATGGACTGGGCGCTGGGGCGTGGGCTCCATGTTGGGAGAGCCGAGTCTGTTCTGGAGGAGTTGGTGGGAGAGGGGAGGGTCAGTGCCTCTTTGCTCTTCACTTCCTCTTCTTGCTCTCTGTCTTGCTTATTTGGAAAGTTCTCTGGGCAGAGGCTGTCTCGCTATCCCTACAGTGCAATGGGCTCTGCTTCCCCATGGGCTCTCACATGGCACTGGTGACCAAATAACTGAATGTTTGAGCTTAAGTGACGAGACCAAGGTCACAGGGAAAAAGGCAGGCTCCAGGAGTCCAGCCTCCTGCGTGCCGCGCTGCCTGCCAGGTGGATCAGTGCCAGCCCAGCCCTGCCCTGCTCTGCTCTGCTCCGCTCTGCTCTGGAGCAGGGTCTGGGGCCTGGGAACACGTCTGTTGATTTCAGCTCTTGGGCCCCATGGTGTGAAGAGCCCCCTGCCCTGGTGCTGCGGTGCCCAGCCCGGTTCCTGGTACAGCACTGCCTGTAAGGGCTTACTCCACATCCTGCCACGAGGCTCCAACAATACAGCCCACCGGAAACATGCAACGAGGGGAAACCCACAGCAGGCTGGGCTGTCAAGTAGGTGCAATGGGCCTCAGCACCGTGAGAGAGGAGAGAGAGGGAGAAGGCCCCATGGCACTGGGCTGGGAGCTGAGGAAGTTTCTCACTGCTCAGTTCCTGTCTCATGCCTCCTTGATGGCTGCCGATCCCCATGCCACGGACACAGCACAAGCCACCGACAAGGTCGTGTGCCCTTGCCCCTCCTGGGGAAGGTGATTGACAGGTACCTGGCCAGGGCTGGGAGAGGACAGCTGAGTGGGCACCCATGCTGGTGCCAAAGGCAAGCAAGTCCCGCTTTGCCTTGGGGCACTGGGCTGTCCAGGGGGGCAGGCTGGCTATGCTAGGGTCAACTGGACACCAGGGCACAGACAGAGCTGGTTTGGGTGGCCCACTGCCCCTCAGGATTTACAGCAGCAGTCAGTCCCCTGCAGGCAGCCCCCTCTGTGACACATTACCTGGCCATACCTTGCCTCTCAGGAAGGGTGGAGTAGCCCAGACCAAGCCTGACAGGGAGGCATCATACATGCACCTCTCTTCCCTGTTACCTCTGGGCATCTGGCCAGACTGCTGGGTTCCCCTGGCTCTGTCAACAGCCCAGCAAGATCCCCCTGCCAGCTTAGCTGAGCCACGAGCCGGGAAACACCCCCGTCACCTCCTCATCCTCACGCAGCCTGAGAGCACGGCTCATCCCGATGGGGCCTGTGGCTCCCTCCGAAAGTTCCTGGCGTGCTCCCCGCCTTGGAGCCGGAGGCCGCGGGAGGAAGCCCGCACTGCTGCTCGCAGCCTCCCGCTCCAGCTGGTGACGGAGGCAACTGCCGGCTTTCACTTCACAATGGGAAAGGCAGCATCCTGAACAAAGTGCCTGTCCCCCGGGACCGTCGGCAGGGAGGGGGGAATCACGTGGGCCGCGCCCCTCAGGCACACGCCAGCTCTTTATGCTGCTGGCGGAGGGGAGGGTGCCAAGGAAGCTGTTGTGACGCCACACACACACACACACACATACACACACGCACGCACGCTCGCTGTCTCGCGGACACACTGGCGGACACACGCCGCATGCTGGCTGCCGTGCACACGCACACCCAGGCACAGTCTCCCACGCCCACAGAGGGTTTCTGGGGCTCTCGCAGTGCCAGCTTACCCCCCACGTGGGTGGAGGCCTCCTGCTCTTTGCCAGACTCTCTCACTGCACAGCTATCTGCTAACTCTTTCTTTGCCAGTCCTGACTCAGGAGAGAGCTATCTCTGCCGAGCCGGTGCTCCAGGATCTGCCTGAAGCAGGCAGGAAATTTCTCCTTGGTTGCTGGCTTCCTTCAGTTAACGGCTACCCCGCCAATTGTCTTTCAGGGCAGGGCGTGTGGCCTCTAACTGAACCAGGGGCTAGAGGAGCTGTGACCTGCTGGACTACATTTCCGTCCCAGGGAGCGTGACCTAGTGCTCAGAGCAGGGCTCTGGCAGTGGCGGGGTGGGGGAGGCCGGTGCTTAGGGCAGCTGGGCCAGGAGGTAGGATGGTAGGGAGAACTTCCTGCTGCTGTCACTGATTTACTCAGTGCCCTTGGTTAAGTCCCTTCCCCGTGGGCTGCTGGCTCTGGACATCCAGACTCACGTGTGGGACCCCAAGGCCGCAGGAGATTTGAATGAGGCAATCGGTTTGGAAGTGCTTTCTGAAATTTGCTCCGTCTCCCCTACACGTCACCGAAGCATGTGCAAAACACCGTGTTGCTAACCCTGCCCGTCTGGGCTTTGGCCCCCTCTGTGCTCTCTCCCACGCAGCCCCAACCTGGGCAGGGGTGCTGTTGTGCCAGACACTGGCCAACCTACAGGACGAGGTAGTGGCTGCCCTGACAAGCAGGCAGTCTAGGGCAAAACTCAATGAGGTAGGAGGTACAACTGAGACATGGCAAACTCATCTCATGTAGCACTGTCCAAGGATTTGCTCTGTGGGCAAAGCCCTGAATCCCTGGTAAATGGGGCTACATTTGAACTGGTGCCTGCAAAGCAGCGGCTGCAAAGCTCAGAGCAGCTAGTCCCTGCCAGCACGAACGTGACACCTTCGGGAACACAGCCTGCTTTCTGGAAAGCTGTTTATTAACTCCAGGCCTGCCCTCCGCCCAGCTGGCACAGGCAGCGCCTGCAGCGCACTCTGCTCTGCTGTGCTCCCCAGCACGCTCGCCAGGCCCACACCCTGGTCTTAAAGGCACAGCTCCTGACAACCCAGATCCAAGGGGGGAAAACGCAGCAGGCTGAGCCCCACAGCTGAACGGGCCATGAAACACCATGCTTTGCAACACAGAAACCTGCCAGTGACGGCCGCGCACCTCCTGCCAGCCCCTGTGGGCCAAGCACAATGGGGCCTTACGTGCAATGCACCATCTCTTTGTGCCTGCCTGGGATATCGTAATTGTGGTGGACCCTGTGGCTGATCCATCCCAAGTTCCCCAGGAGTGTTCCTGGCACCAATAGGCACAGGCCTCTGGAGTCTGGTGAAAACTGGAAAACTAGAAAAACCTAGTTTCTGTTATGATCCAGCCCCAGGAGTGCCCCCAGCGGCTCGGGGAGAGGGCTTACGTAGCCACCCCCCAGCTGTTGCTCTTGCATATCACAGACAGCATCTCGCTGTGCTGCTCCCCTTCACAGGATGCACAGCTCAGCCCACAGAAGCCCTGAAGTGTGGGACTCTCTGGTGTGAGTTACCACAGGAACGTGTGAGTGACGGCCAAGGAAGCCAAGCCAGGCGCTCCGTGATGAGGAAATCCCAGAATTCAGGCCCTCCTGCCTCTGCACCAGGGATCATTAAGTTATATGATCACTTGCTAGTTTTTCACAGCTCCCTGTCCCCCATGCACGGGAGAGACTGAATTGAGGCAGTGCTGTGAGGGAGGCTGTAGGACTCCTCTTCTCCACCCTTATTTTCCTCCTCTTCCCTCCATGCAGGCAGAGACCATCCCATTCCCTGCTCCCAACCCCACCAAGAGGGGCTCCTCTTTGGCTCCCTCCTAGGACTATTGGCTCCTCTTTGGTGCTAGCGAGGGAGTGTGAGCACAGACTGCCCTGAAGCACTGCCAGCCCCTGCCAGCCAGGGAATGCAGGGCTGCCCTTCCACCGAACTTCAACTCATCACGGGTCAGCCTGCAGACAGGTGCACCCCTGGTCCAGCTTGCACAGCCTTCCTGTACCATCCCTGCTGCCGTTCCCATCTGTAAGGGATCAGTGCTGGTGTCAGATGCCAGACACACCACTGCCAAGTGTTCCTGCCCTGGGGCAGCTGGCAAGAGGATTTGCCACGTGCGAGATCCCAGGCTTGTTGCTAGGAGAGGGCCACTCAGCCACCGGCCCTAGAACTGCTGAGGCCCAAGCCCTGCTGCGTCCTTTGGTACGTGCTGCCTGCTCAAGGTAGCCCGTGTGCTCTGGTCTCAGCCTCACCTCAGGATACAACCCTGTGGCCTGGCAATCACAGCACTGTATTGCAGAGCAAGGAGCTGACCTTGCTGCACAGGGATCCTTGGGGGAGGAGGGTGGTACATACTCCTAGCACCCAGCCCTGGGGGAATACTCAGCCCCTGTGAGCCCAGCCGGGTGCTGCAGTAGCTCTTGGGAGTCTCCGAGGAGGGGAACTGGCCATCTCCAGGACCAGAATGGACTGAAGGTCTTTTCATTTTGGTCCAGCCCATGCCCACTGCCATGGTACCATGTATGATGAGCCAAATCCAGTTTCCTTTGCCTGCTGCTTCCTAGCTCTCCCTCCTCCACCAGAGCTCAGCTAATGGGAAGGCAACTGGAGGGCTGCAGGAGTCAGTGCAGGGAGTGTGGTCTGGTCCTCTTTGGCCAGAGGGAGCAGGAAACCTGTTGGAAAGGCTGATCCTGGTGGTAGTGAGCCATGAAGCAGGAAATGGGGGGAAGTCAGGAGCTTGGGGAGGGGGCATACACAGAGAGTCCTGATCTGGCTTTGCAAACAGGTCTTCTGGCAGGGATCTGGGCACATAGTGTGTTTGGATCCGCTTGTGTGCATGTACATGTACGCCTAGAAGTGTGGCTCTGTTTGAGTGCGTGCATGTACGTGTGTGTATGTGTTATGTATATATGCATGGTTTACGTGTGTGCATGTTCTGTATACGTGTGCATGTGTGTGCATGTGCATGCACATGCATATGCATCCACGCATACATAGTCACATGGGTGTGGGCTGCTGTGTCCCTCTGACAATCCCTGTTGCAATCAGCTGAGCTGAGCGGAGGCTGAGTGCTGGGGCCTTGTCCTGCTGAGTCACGCAGTGATGGTGAGTCATGGAAAGAGTACGAGGCCTGGGCAAGCGCTCCTTTGTGCTGAGCTGCAGGCCAATGCCAGACAGCTCTAGCAGGGAGTCTGACAGTGCCCATTGCTTGCTTTTGGTCATTAGCCCCGGTCTCCTAACTCCCCAGGGTCCTCTAGCTAAAACAAAGCCCTGCTCTTGGCCAGGCAGCTAATCTGAGGAGATCTGAGCAGAAGTTTCCTCCCTCCTGCTTTCAGGGAGGATTTATGGCTCCAATCGGTGCAGGATAGATCTCAGGATGGGTCTGAGTTTGTTCCCCACTCTGGCAGCAACAGTATTGACAGACTGAGATCCACAAAACTGTCCTGCCTTCCCTGACCAGGGGACCTGCTGCACGACGCCTTCCCCAGGGTGCTCTCCCTCCTGAAACCCCTCCTCGGTACCACTGGTCCCCATGTGAGTGAGGTGACAGGCATGAGGAATCCTGGGAGCCAAGGCCAGTGTGACCCGCTGTGTGACCTTATGCATCTTCTCTCTCTCCCAAGGCTTCCAAGGGGTTAGAGGTCAGTGCTGCAACCTGCCCCTATCCAAAGAGGGCCAGCCCTAGGGTCAGTCATTCCCATACCCTTTCCCCACTACTGCTAGTCAGGAATGATACCCTCCACCCTAGTAGGAGCCTTCTGTGGAGCTGATCTCACTGGGCACTTGACAGTGCTGAAAAGGAGAGTTTTCGCCTGCCCTGGCTGGACTCCAAATCACAGCAGTGCGTGGTAATAGGAAAGGGATGCCTGGCATAGAAACCACATTGTTGGGGTGCTATTCACTGTGTGCCTAGGGGAAGCCACACAGCTGATGATGTATCTATTGACCTTTGTAGCCCCTGCAGGATCCCTGGCCTGAGGGTCTCCTGCCTTTCTCATAATGGAAAACGTCCCCAGATTCTCTTGGTCCTTGCAAAGGATGTGGTTAAAAGGAGAACAAAAAGCTCAGTGCTGCTTTAAGAAGGCCGTTTCCTCCCGGAAGGCTGACACATGTGGTGGTGCTCTGGGAGGAAGGCTATTCACACTCACATGGGTCCCAGAGCTGCCCTTTCACCCTCCACGCTGAGAACACAAGGGCCCTTTTGTGTAAGAGCACTAGGCATCCATATGGTTCCCTGCTGGCACTGGCCAATATGGGGTTGTTGTGTGACTTGAATGCTGGGAGAGCCACTCGCATGGAGACCTGAGGCTAATCGCATGTCTGCTCCAATGAGCATGACCATGGCAGGGCCAGTGCTGAGATAGTTAAAAACCTGCTTAGCAGAACCCAGGGCACAAATCTAAGGGCACCCAATTGCCTGGGAAGTCCTGGGGCACAATTGCAGACTCTCCAATCCAGGATTTACCTGCTGCTTATGTCCATTTAGCCTGGAAAAGATGAGACTGAGGGTGGATCTGATGATAGTCTTCAAATACTTGAACGGCCAGTATAGAGAGGATGGAAATGGGCTTTTCTCAATGCCCATACAGGACAGGATTAAGAGCAATGGCCTCAAGCTGCCCATAGAGGACAGGACTAAGAGCAATGGCCTCAAGCTGCAGCACAGGAAATTTAGTTTGGAGATTAGGAGGAACTTTCTGACTGTGAGTGCGGTCAAGCACTGGAACATGCTACCTAGAGAAATTGTTAAAAATTGGACATTTTCAAAAGTGAGTTAGACAGGTTCTTGGCTGGGATGATTTAGTCAGGGGTGACCCTGTCTTGAGCAGGGGGCTGGACTAGATGACTTAGTGAGGTCCCTTCCAGCACTACTTTCCTAAGATCCTATTGGCTAGAAAAGGCTATGCCAAGGAGTTGCCCAACCTCTAACTTCAGTTGAAATGAGATCAAACAAGCATATATGTTCTGAGTGGGGCAGGGGCTGCTCTGTGCTCAGCAGAATTGGCTTGGAGGGGAGCACCAGGCCTATCCATGATCTGGACCTCAGGCTGGATAGAATGGCCATCTGGGCTGGGTATTGACTGCTTCCCCTCCAGCTCAGATTGCCTCCTGGGGCCACACCACACCACACCATGGGGTCAAGCTAGTCAAAAACAAAGAGAAACATTTTACAAGCAGTCTCAAAACCTTTCAGGAGGTCCTGTATTCTGGGGTGGAAACAGCCCCAGAATTGACCTTTGTTTGTTCCATGGTATAATTTTACTGAATTTTTACCAAATCCTTTTTTATTGTCCATTTTCTGAGACTTCATTTTGAGGTGAAAACATGAAAAATCTGGTAAACAATTTTAATAAAAATGTTAGGAAAACATTGTGGGAAACCCTGGTAAACAGCAGAGGACGAAACCCTATTTTGCATGAAAAATCCAGAGCCACTGCAAGTGTGGATTTTAGCAAGCGGGTGGAGGCTTCCTGTGCACTGAGCTGAGACACCTGGGCCAGCCTCATGCCCTAGCACCTTGTGTGGGCATGGCCAATGGCTAAAGAGCTGAAAAGAGGGCTCCTCTGATGGAGTGGGCACTGTGAATTAATCTGAGTTCTCTTCTGCTGGGTCAGGTCCAGCTCAGTGGAGGTTTGGTACTTCCACCTCAGTAGGACTTGCCCATTGCTCATGGGAGCTGGGCAGGGGGAGCAGTTTCCTTAATCTACCCAGAGCAGAAAATGCCCGATGAAGCTGAATGGGCTCATCAGTGCGTGTAGAAACAGGGGAGCGGCAGATACTTTTTTTTTTAGATTTCATAGACATTAGGGCTGGAAGGGACCTCGTGAGATCATCTGGTCCGGCCCCCTGCCAGAGGCAGGAAGTCAGCTGGGGTCAGATGGCCCCAGCAAGATAATCATCCAAACGCATTTTGAACGTGTCCAGAGTAGGTGCTTGCACTACTTCTGGGTGGTGGTGGTGGGGTCTATTCCAGACTCTGGAGTCTCAAATAGTAAAGAAATTCTTTCTTATGTTCAGTCTAAAATGGTTTTCCAGCAGTTTGTGACCGTCGGACCTTGTTTTCCCTAGGGGAGCCCTGGTGAACAGATGCTCTCCCAGATCCTGGTGTACACCCCTTATGTACTTATAGGCTGCCACCAAGTCACCCCTGAGCCTACGCTTTTCCAACCTGAAGAGTCCCGTGCCTCTCAACCTCTCCTCATAAAGCACGCTCTCTTGCCCTCTTATCCTGTGCATGTGTGGCTCTCCTCTGGACTCTCTCAAGCTTCACCAGCTGTTTAAAAGTGTGGTGCCCAGAACTGGATGCAATACTCCAGCTGCGGCCTCACCAAGGCCGAATAAAGTGGGAGAATGACATCTTCAGTCTTGTTTGAGATGCATTGGTAGATGTAAGCCAGGGTTTTATTTGCTTTGCCAGCTGTGGCATTGCATTGGTGGTTCATATTCATCTTGTGGTCAATCATGACCCCCAAGTCTCTTTTGGACATAGTGCTAGTGAGTGAAACACTGCCGAGCCTATAGGTATGATGTGGGGTTCTCTATGTTGAAGGTCATCAGGTTTATATCTGCCCACCTTGCAAGCCTATCCAGGTTAGCCTGTATCCCCAGTCTATCTTCCAATGTAACTACGCTTCCCCATAGTTTGGTGTCAGGGTAGGTCATAGTTGATGGAGGGTAGGTCATGCGGGTAGGTCATGCTTGACCAATCTCATTTCCTTCTACGACCAGGTGACTTATCACCTGGACAAGGGAGAGGAGATTGATGTCATATATCTTGACTTCAAAAAAGCCTTCGATTTGGTATCCCATGATCACCTCTTAGCAAAACTGGCCAACTGCGGCCTCGGGTCCACCACGATCTACTGGCTGGGGAATTGGCTCCATGGTCAGACCCAGAGGGTGGTGGTTGACATAAGTCAATCATTGTGGTCCCCCGTGACCAGTGGGGTCCCCCAAGGCTCTGTCCTTGGACTTGTACTGTTCAACATGATTAATGATGTGGACATTGGAGTCAGAAGCGGACTGGCCAAGTTCGCTGATGATACCAAACTCTGGGGTAAAGCATCCACACCTGAGGACAGGAGGGTGATCCAGGCTGACCTTGACAGGCTCAGGAAATGGGCGGAAGAGAACCTGATGGTGTTTAACACTGAAAAATGCAAGGTTCTCCTTGGGAGGAAAAACCCGCAGCATCCTTATAGGCTCAGCAGTGCCTCAGCTGGTTAGCATTACAGATGAAAGGGACTTGAGGGTCATGATTGACCACAAGATGAACATGAGCTTTCAATGTGATGCTGTGGCTAGTAAAGCGAGCAAAACGCTGGCTTGCATCCATAGATGCTTCTCAAGTAAATCCCGGGACGTCATTCTCCCATTGTACTCGGTGTTGGCAAGGCTGCAGCTGGAGTGCTGTGTCCAGTTTTGGGCTCCACAATTCAAAAAGGATGTGGAGAAGCTTGAGAAAGTCCAGAGGAGAGCCACGCGCATGATCAGGAAAACAGACCTTACGACGACAGGCTGAGAGCTATGGGACTCTTCAGCCTAGAAAAGTGCAGGCTCAGGGGCGATCTGGTGGCCACCTATAAGTTTATCAGGGGTGCTCACCAGGAATTGGGGGAACAATTGTTCACCAGAGCACCCCAAGGGATGACAAGGTTGAACGGTCATAAACTCCAGCTAGACCGTTTCAGGCTGGACATAAGGACATAATTTCTCCTTTCAACAAGGAGAAATGCAAAGTGCTGCACCTAGGGAAGAAAAGTGTCCAGCACACCTACTGCCTAGGAAATGACTTGCTTGGTGGAATGGAAGCGGAAAGGGATCTCGGAGTCCTAGTGGACTCCAAGAGGAACATGAGTCGGCAGTGTGATGAAGCCATCAGAAAACCTAATGGCACTTTATCGTGCATCAGCAGATGCATGACGAACAGA
>NW_005842390.1:290151-300691 GCF_000455745.1 Alligator sinensis
CAAGTCGCTGATGAAGATGTTAAACAGTGCGGGCCCGAGGACCGAGCCCTGGGGTACCCCACTGCTCACATCTCGCCAGGTTGAGTACAACCCATCCACCACTACTCTCTGGGTGCGCCCCATCAGCCAATTTTTTTACCCATCCAACTGTGTAGGTATCAATGCCACAGTCGTTTAATTTATTGATGAGGATGGGGTGAGAGTCAGTGTCAAAGGCCTTCTTAAAGTCTAGAAAGACTATGTCCACGGTGACACCATCATCCAATGATTTAGTTACTTGGCCATAAAAGGCAATCAGTTTGGTCAGGCAGGACCTGCCTTTGATGAACCCATGCTGATTTCCCCTGAACATGATCTCCCCTGCAGGCCCCCCACAGATGTGCTCCTTGATGATTCTCTCCAAGATCTTCCCGTGCACCAAGGTGAGGCTTACAGGCCTATAATTACTTGGGTCCTCCTTCCTACCTTTCTTGAAAATTGGGACTACATTAGCCAGTTTCCAATGCTTCGGCACGTGGCCAGATGACCACGAATGCTCATACAGCTGGGCCAAAGGCTCCGCGATGAACCCTGCCAGCTCCCTCAACACCCTTGGGTGGAGGGCATCTGGACTTGCAGATTTAAAAATCTCCAGCCCTTCCAGAAGATCCCTAACTACATCTGCGCTGACTGAAATCCTGACAGAGCTATCCCCGAGATTGTCCCTACCTCTGGTAGGTGGGATGTCCTGGTCCCTGTTCAAGAAAACAGAGGCAAAGAAACTGTTAAAAATATCAGCTTTCTTGTCTGGCGTAGCCACAAGATTACCGTTTGCATCTTACAGGGCTGGCATCTACATTGGCTAGTGCCCTCTTCTTGCTCCCAAAGTACTTGAAAAAGGACTTTTTGTTGTCCTTAATTCTGGACGCTAGCCTGAGTTGCATCTCTGCCTTGGCCTTCCTTATAGCCCTCCAAGGTCCCTTCCAGCCCTAATGAAAGAAAAAGAAAAAAGAAAGAAATAAAAGAAAAAGGTGTGCCCTCACAAGGTCTTTATTAAATGCTGGCATATGGTCACCCATACCCTCCTAGTCCTGTATCCTGTCAGGCAGGGTGATCCCCTTGGGCTGGTGAAAAACCGACACAAAGTAATCATTGAGATTAGCTTTTTCCTGGGTGTTGGTTTTCTGCCCCATTTGATTCAGCAGGGGTCCAATGTTGCCCTTATTTTTCTTGCAACTTCCTACGTATTTGAAGAAGGACTTTTTATTGCTCTTGATTCCCAGTAATATCCCCTTCACCACGTTCTCCCTGTATTCTAACCCAGAGGGTTTCAAGTCGCCCTCCTTGGGTGCCTATGTCAGCTAGTAGGGAAGTATACTGCTCCTTGGTATAGAGAGATGCACCCCCACCCTTCCTCCCAGCACAATCCCTCCAGTACAAGGTATAGCCATCTATACCTGTGGTCATGAACACCACGTGCCCCCAGAGACTGGGGGGGCATGGCGACTGCCTGCAGGCAACAGCGGTGGTGTCGGCAGCAGGGGTATGGCAGCGGCAAGCGGGCAGCTCCCGCAGGTGGCCACAGAGGAGTCAGTGGTGGCGACTGCTGCCCAGCATTCGGTAACCACCTACAGACACTGCCGACAGTGTTGGCGGCAGCCAGCAGTGATCAGGGACTGCCAGCAAACGCTGCTGGTGGTGTTGCGGGGAGCAAGCGGTGACTGTCTGCAGGTGCCACAGACAGTGTCCTTGGCACTTTTTGCACGGGGTGCACCACCAAGCTCAGGGCGTGCACGTGCACCTGTGTGTACCCGCTATGCATCACCAATGACTGCGATCCAGTCAAAGGTGGAGTCTCTCTTCTTGGGCTTGTTCCGATGGCTGTCGGCCTGTCCCCCGGCAATCTTAGTTTAAAGCTCCGTTGAGTAGGTCACCCAAGCTAGTTGAAAAGAGCTTCTTTCCCGTTGGGGTAAGGTGGAGGCTGTCTCTTCCCAGCAGACGCTGCCTGTCTCCCTGGGGTGCAGGCTGTGATTGAAGAAGCTGAAAACTTCACAGTGGCACCAACACCTCAGTCTTCTGTTTACCTCTTCAACACATCTCTTCCTCCTGTGCCTGTGGCCCATAACCGGGAGGATCGAGGAGAAAACCAGCTGTGCCCCCAACCCTCTCAGGCCAGCCCCCAGAGCCCTGTAGTCACGCATGACCTGGCTGGGATTGCTCCGAGCTGAGTTATTTGTACCCACATGGATGAAGAGCATAGGGTAGTGTTCAGAGGGCTGGATCTGTTTCGGGAACCTCTTAGCTACATCCCAGATATGGGCCCCTGGGAGGCAGCAGACCTCATGGGCTAGGGGGTCGGGGCAGCAGATTGCACCCTCTGTCCCTCTCAAGAGGGAGTCTCCTACCACAACCATTCTATGCCTCTTCTTCGCTGGTCGCCTTCCTTCCTCAAGTGCTGCAGCCGGCAACTCAGCTGGTTCTGCTGATGTTGCTGTGAGGGGTTTGTATCTGTTGTGAGGTTCCAAAGAGCTCCATTTCTCTTTGCTTAGACCTAATGTGGGGATCTCAGACAAAAAAAAAAAAAGGGGCAAGAAACCTAAAGTGGAGCAGGCATGTGTCTTCAGCCCCACCAGTGCTCTCTGTGTAACAGGAGCTGCACGTGCTTCTCCCCCAGGAGCTCCAAATGCTTTGTGGGCATCTGTGGTTCTGACCTTCTAAGCCCTGGTTGCTCAAGAGGAATCACTACTCTCGTTTTACAGATAGAGAAACAGAAGTAGAGAAAGAAGGGACAAACTCTCAGTCCCACAGATGGTCCGTACCAATGCTTGGCGCAGAACTCAGGAGCTTATATGCCCAGCCTGTGCTCTGACCGCCAAACCCACTCCCTTTCTGTAGCCGGAGTGGATATAAGGTTGATAATCATGAACCAGGTGAGAGCTGCACAGGGTCAGTGCATCAATGTGAAGTGGGGGAACAGGGTTTTCCAAGTAGGAAGGTAAGTTTCCTATGATCCTAATGTAGGACTCCATGCCATTAGCTCACGGTAAGTCCTGGGCCCTCTACAAGCTCCTTCCAAGAAACTGCTCCCTTTATCTCTCTCTGTGGCTTTAGAAAGCAAGCAGGTGCTAGGAGCAAGATGTGGTGCTACACTGACACCTTCTGGCTGCAGCATCCCCCTTGCAGTGGAAATCTGGGAATGGAGAGAAGTGTACTGGAAAACCTGGTGAAGGGTTTATGGTTGCCTGCAGGGCTGGGCTGAAAGCTGCTGCCTGAGGATGGCTTGAAGGAGAGGGGCCTGTGCTCTGGGAATCTCCTGACAAACCTGGGGAGGTGGGGCATGGGGTGAATACTCCTTTCAGCTGGAAGTGGGATCCCTCACCTGGCCCCCTGGTGTAATCACCCACTGAGAAACCAGCCTTGCAACAGAGACTGAGCCTCCTTTTCCTGCCCAGCCTGGCTCCCTGAGTGCTCCTGGGAACAGAGAGGGTGAGAGAGAGTGGGAAAGAACCTGCCCCAGAGGGGCACGGGGGACTGAAGTCCAAGCAGCACAGGGCAGACCCTGAGAGCTGCGCACAGAGGGATTCAGGGGGATGCTCAGGCTATGACTACAGAAGTTCTGGGTGCAGACAATAGGCACCACTGCCCAGCAACCAGACTTCATGCACACCTGGGCTCTGCATGGCACCACTCAGTGGCTGGGCTGTCACAGCATGACGTGCACCTTGGGTAGGCACTAGCCACTGATAGGACCGCAATGACTAGGTGAGGACTTCGGGGTGTCTCCACATGCCTACAGCTGGCTGCTGATAGTAGCAGACCCCTTGTTCCACTTGGAAGAGGCGTTTCATTTCAGTGGCAAAAAGCGCAGCTCTCCTGGTGCCATTAGCTGCTACAGAGATTGGAGCATGAATGTGCTTAGCGCTGCCTGGGCTCAAGGCTCAGCCTCCAAGAGTCCGAGACTCACCCTCACCTCACTGCACCTTTAGGGAGACAGCTGGGCAGAATGGGGAGAAGCGAGGTTTCCTTGGCATGTGCCTATACCCCTCCCCAGCTGTTGTGTGCTATGGCATGGGGAAAAGAAGAGAGGCTGCAGAGACTACTTCTACCATTGCCTCCACTCCAAGATATAATGAGACTGGATGTCTGTCCAGTACAATGGCACTATAGTGTACATATGGTTGGTCGCTGTTGTAGTAAATGAGCAGTTCTGCTACTGCCACTAGCTTTTGTCACACAACCTCTAGACAAGTCAGCACCAGTTGAGCAGATCAGACTGTTCAGGAATGGAATACCCAGGGGGGCTCAGGTCAGGAGACAGGGGCAGCCTCAGAGCAGATGGGACACAGGGATAAAGGCTGGGGGAGCTCTCATCTAGGGTTGAGGGGCCCCAGAGGACTGGGCTAGCAGAGTGCTGCAGGTGTGGCAAGAGCTAGTGGGATGATTCACACAAAGGGTAAACGTCTCCCTGGGTCAGGGGGCTCAGCTGGAGCAGGGCTAGGCACTAGCTTTGTTGACACTGCTTGCAGATGAGCTTCTTTCCATGCCTTATTAACCTCTCTGGTCAAGTGCCTTCAACTGCTGGGGAAGTGAGATGGGAACCAAGCTCAGAGCAGCCGGGAGAGAGGCACAAGGACAGATGACTTCCCATCGGGCTCATGTCGGGACATTAATCCACTGGGAAGAATCCTATTAATGCACAAACACTGATTCTAATGGCAGGCACGAACAGAGAGGAGGAATATGAGGGAGCATTTGGCTCCCAGTTGATAACTGAAGCTGGTGGAGTGCTGGGGTCCTGGAAAGGGCTGGACACTTTCCCATTGCTCTTTCAGTCCTGCTGCTGGCCTGTCTGTTGGAAGAAAGGTCACGGCATTGAGCTGCCCAAGGTGACACAGTCCAACTCAGTCTGTTCCATGGAATTGTTTTTAAGTGTTGCAAAAAAACCCCAACAAACAGAGATAAGGAGCCCAGCAAGACTGAGTTAAGAGACCTGGGCTAAGGAGCAGAGGTATAACTAACAGGTTTTGCACACTGAGAAACCACAACCCTGCACCATAGGGGGCAGGGAGCATCAGGGAATTGGGGGGGGGGGTAGGGGAAGCTAATCTTACATTTCCTGAGAGTAAGAGAGCAGGGATGCTGCTACTACTTGGCACTGCAAAGACCCCTGGCAAGGGGCTATTCCAGCACTAAGTCAGTGCTGGGGACTGGTGCCCTGCTTGCTCACCCCTCGTTATGCTACTGCTAAGAAGTCTCCAAGCCTCTGAAGCCATGGGCTAGTACAGCAACAACATGAAAGCCTCTAGAAAAGGAGACAATGTTTAGGTTTAGGACTGGAAATACATTTCAGCTGGTGAATATCAGCAAGAGGGTGCTGCTCCCCCTGCTTGGCCACTGCCTGGGAACAGGAGAGAGCAAGCTTCATCAGTGTGGATGTCACCTTTATTGCTGGATGGGAACCCAGGTCCAGCATGACCCCATTGGGTCTTCTGAACCCTTGTTGGTTCCAGGATAGCTCCCAGGTAACATAACTCACACACTTGCTTTTAGCCCCATAGACACTGCTCCCTCCTGGGGACTCTGTTCTGAGCCAGGCATGGACAGAGTCCAACAGCTCTCCTAAAGAAATCTTCCATATCTGCAACCCCAAAAACAGAAACTGGGCCATCTACTTTCCTCTCCTCCTCTTTGGAGCTTCTCTTCCACTTCTTTCATTCCACCAGTCCCCCTGGTAGGAGAGAAAGCTCTCCTTTATGGGGAGCTTCTTGGTGCTAGATGGCTACAGTCCTTTCAGATCCCTGCTCCTGCCTGTGGCCTGTGCGGTAACAAAATGCACCTGGAACGTAATACACAGGTAAACTTATTACTTGTGAGCATATTTATAACCCCAATGAGATCCAGTTAAGCAGCTGAAGAAGTATTTGTGGGATCAGGGGTCAGGCCTACATTTTATATAGACATAAAGCTATAACTGCCTATTACAGGAGTGAAAAGACCCAGTGCTCTCAGGCAAGGCTGCAGCATCCAACTTTGGCTCCAAATGGAGACATTTTATTGCAATGAGACCTAGAACACTACAGTACTAAAAATGTACTAAGTGTGACACAAAAAGGTCAAATACACTTCACAGAGCCAATCTGCAAAATGTTATTTTTACAGCCTCATCTGGAGTGACATGCAACAGTTATCTTCACTTGGAGAGGAGTAACAGAGAGTATGAATACACCCTGGGCTCCCTATCAAAGGATTTCATAACCAAGGGGGGGACTGAGAAAAACTGCAGGAAATCACAGCATCATGTTTGCTATTTCTCCAGAGCAACCAATAAAGAGCAGACAGTAGCTACTGAGAGAGGATAATTTAGAACTCATTCATTTAAAACTCTAATTTAGTTTCACCTTGTAGGACTTGGCTTCTATAGAGCTAAGTACACAGCAGAAATTTTGTGACACTGATGCTTAGAAAAGGAATACTCGCCCCTATAATTCTGCTTCTCTGAAGATGCCATCTTTTTTTTTGCAAAAATAGTTATTTATATATAACTCCACCTCCAACACTCTGCCAAGTGGCCCCTGTGGTTCCCTTGGCAGCTCGAGGCACACTAAAAACCCGTTACAGAGTTCACACTGCGTATCCGTGAGCCCACGCACCCATCTCCATACCTGTACCTCTACCCACTGCCCTCCTTAGAGGGCCTGCTCCTGAAAAAGTCTATGCTAGACCCCTCTCCACCAGATGAGGTCCGCCAGTTTTTTCCCGTCCTCTTGACTTCCTGTAGTGCCAGTCCATTTCACTTAGTCCCATTTTCATACAGTCCTTGACTGTGGGGTCTGAGTGTCTGTTTATGAGCAGATCCCTGGCTTTCCACAGTGCAGATCTGAAGCAGGATATGCACTGCTCAAAGTGAATTGTTGGGGTCCCTTGCTGTCTGGTCAGGTGTCTGTAGAGAAAAAACATTTCCCTAATCAGGTCTCTGAAACCTATCACCACCAGGAGGAGCACATGGACTTTTTTCCACACCTCTCTGGCATATAGGCAGTCCCAGAAGAGGTGGTCGCTCGCTTCTGCTTGCCAGCGGCAGGTCTGTCTCGGGTAGCTTGATAGACCTCTCTGCCCTGCACTGTTTTTCTATGCCTGCACGGGGAGTGCCCGGTGGGGCTGCCTCCCAGTTTAGGTCTTCTTCTGCAGGTCCTTGTGGAAGATTCACTCCTACGCTGCCTGGCAGCTGTCACCAGGGGAGGATAAGGGACAGAGACTAGTGGAGGAGGGGATGCTGGAGGAGATCAACATGACACTCTGCACCTTGCAGAACAGTAAGGCTTGCCCAAAGAGCCTATGTTGCTTTCTGGGACCAGGTTGGCCTAGACTTGCTGGAGGTATACAGGGAGCGCTTGCGGGAGGGCCACCTGGGAGCGGGGATGGAGGAAGGCCTCATAACCCTTCTGTACAAGAAGGGAGAGAGACGGGACTTGAGAAACTGGCACTCAGTTACACTCCTGAACTTTGATTACAAACTAATGGCCAAAGTCTTGGCCAAGCATTTTAAGTCTGTTATAGATGCAGTGATCCATGAGGACCAGGTGTGCGCAGTGCCAAGGCAACAGATCCCTGTTCCCTGATGCAGCTGCGTGACGTGCTACAGTACCAATGGGAGAGGGGCAGAACATCACCATGCTGAACCTCGACTTGGAGAAGGCCTATGACTGGGTATCCCATCACTTCCTACTTGAGACTCTGGAAAAGATGAAAACCTCTGCAACCTTTGTTACCTGAATAAAGGCACTGTACACCAACGTGAGCAGCAGTGTCCTGGTGAACAGGTCCCTAACAGCCCTGCTTGCAGTAGAACTGAGCATCAGGCAGGGCTGCCCGCTGTCCCCGATCCTGTTTATTTGTGTAATGGAACCACTAGCACAACGACTCGGACAGGACCCCCTGATCAGTGGCATGAAGATCCCTGGGAAGAACGGGGAAGAAAAGAAAGTCCTCCTGTATGTGGGTGACCCAAACATCATATACAGGGACAGAGGTTCTCTGAAGATGCCATCACACAGTTCTCACTTGGGAGTTTTACAGAGAAGTAGGGCTGGCAGGGATCTGCAGAGGCCACTGAGTCCAACCCCCACGTAGTGTACTGCAAGCAGATTGCCTTGCCCAAGACTTCTTCAGGCAGGCTTTTGCTACCTAAGCACTCCTCAGGCAACCCACAGCAATAAAAGGAGTTCTTAAACCAACAAAACAAGCAAACAAAATCTTGTCATCCTGTTCTGGACACCGGAAGGGGTCCCCTGTAACTCTGGCCTTCTCACAGCAGCCGCCACCCCGTTCAGTTCACAGCTGTTCCCCCACAGTTGCTGCTTGCAGCTCTGCTTTCAAAGGTTTTTGACTCCCAGGGGGCCACTTAGTAGCCTTCTCACAGCTGCTGCCACTCAGCAGGGCTGGCCGACCCCTCTTAAAGGGACAAGCCACCCTGTTACATGCATCTTAACAAAAGATTGGAAGAGCACCTTCAGCTCAGCAGTCTTAGTCTGAGGACAGAGGGTGTCAACTGGGGGTACATGTACCCCTGGGGGTACTTGAGAAGGCCCTAGGGGGTACACACGGGCGGGCAGGGATGGAGCGCCACCACGCATGATCCCGCACTGCCGTGCAGGCACTGCCTACCTAGCCGGACGTGGGGGGCAGGGGAAGCTCACACGCGGTGGCTGCAGCCACTCCGCATCTGGCCGCACACCACCCTCTTCTCCCCTTCCCCCCCAGTGTCCAGCTGCCAGGGGTACACGGACCCAAAAAGGTTGAAAACCCCAGTCATAGGGCAGCAACAGTAAAGATATAGCATGAGTCTGACACTACAGTTACCACCTTGAGCCATATGTACACTGCCCCAGTCTCTCCCGTCACTTTGATGGACTAAGATTGATTTAATCCCTAAAGTGGAGGTTTACCAGGTGCTAGGAATTGAAAAAATATTCCTCTCTGGGGCTTCTTGGATCCTGGCAGATTACGGCTCTGAGGCTGTGTTCTTTACACAAGTACCAGGCTAAGGGTGCATAGTGTGGAGAGGCCAGAACATGGTTAACAAGCTTCTGCCAAGTTTCTAAATTCAAGTTTTTTTGTTTTTCTTTTGTTTGTTTTTCCACTTTTTTGGCTTTGTTTTTTTTCTTAATTTGTATCCGAGGCCATATTAGCCTAAACTAATTCCAAATCCCAGAGTCCAGAACTGTAAGTGCCCCTACTCCTGGCAAACATCCTCCACCCACACCTGGGGCTTCAGATATTTCCAAAACCTTTGGCAGGCATCCTATGTACAGGCCCAAGCCCAGAGGTTTGGGGTCTGGATGCCCCTGAGTTTTTCTTGCTGTTAGCCATAAGGCCCTTGGAGCAAGCAAGGGAGGAGACTTTAAGTCTAGAAACTGGGCTTAAAGCCACTGCACCTTGGCAGGTACCGAACCACACCAGAAGAGCAGTTCTCCTGGGGGGCGGTTCAGGAGAACTGCCTTTTTGGACACAGATACGGGTTTCCCTCACTTTATGCTGTAAATGCATCCCTGGAAAACGGCGCATAACTTGAATTCGCAGAAAGGGGACCCACTTTACAACGTAACAAATAGGAATACGTTCCAAGACCTCGATTGTACTGACCCCCAGACCCATTTCTACTACCTTCACAAGACAATTTTGGTACTCGCCAACAGCAGAGAGGGGTAGGAGATAAGCTATGAGACACTTAGAAGCCATAACGGGCATGACAACTACAGAAACACAAGTTGCAGACAACGAGCGAGGAGCACAGATTTTTTTTTTGGTAAAAATATATGCCTCTCTCTATCTACACTACTAGTATCACACCACAAAAGGAAAAATCTTTCCCGTTACAAAAACAGCACCCGTACACAGGCCTGCTTGTCCCCTGAACCTGTTACAATATCCGCATTGCGCGCAACACACACAAAATGGAATAACAGCCGCAAATTGATTGAGAGCAGGTTCAGGCTTGATATCAGGCGGCATTACTTTCTGGTTAGGGCTGCCAGACTCTGGAACGGGCTCCCAAGGGAGGTGGTGCTCTCCCCTGCCTTGGGGGTCTTCAAGAGGAGGTTGAATAGATATCTGGCTGGGGTGATATGATCCTGCCCAGGGCAGGGGGTCGGACTTGATGATCTGTTCAGGTCCCCTCTGACCCTAGAAACTACACAAACAACTAAGTCCATCCCGGTCCCTCCGACCAGGCCACACTTCCTTCCCGCGCAGCACAGACTCTGTTCTGGTGCGCGCAAAGCACCAGCACTTCCCCCACACCCATTGCATCAGGGTGAATTTACCTCGCCTAGGACGAATTTGGGGTCTAAAAAGGGGTCATCCCATAAGAGCGAATTGGCACAAACAGGCGAGGGAAACCGTGTCCAGAGCGGGAAAGCAGGTGCACGCTATGAAACACACGCGGCATCCTCTCCAGTCGTACTAGCACTGCGAACAAAACATGCAGCACATCGTAACCTGCCAGGTTAAGACTTGGCGAGTGGTTACATCCCTGAGGCAAGCGGCAGCGGCCAGAGCACAG
>NW_005842390.1:301049-353817 GCF_000455745.1 Alligator sinensis
CGCCCTGCCCGAGCCGCTGCGCGCCGGCGAGCGCCTGGCGCTGGAGGTGTCCTACTGCACGGGCGACGGGCCGGGGGTGAGCGCCCTTGGCCCTCCCCTCCCCTCCCCTTCCCTTCCTCCCTCCGCCGCCTCTGGCCTGGCAAGTGCTGGCCTTCAGGCAGGAGGTTTGGTAACCCACAGGGCTGCCAAGTCCTGCATCCTCAGAGCAGGGAGAAGCAGGAGAGCGGGGTCCTGTCCTGTCCTGTCCTGTCCTGTCCTGTGCTGTGCCCCCTCCTTCTCCCTGCCTCGCCTCTCCCATCTGGACTCAGTTTCCGGCGCTTCAGCAAAACCCGGGGCATCCGAACCCTGCGCCTCCGGGCTTGGGCCTGCACGGAGGATGCTTGCCAAAGGATTTGGGAACATCTCAAGCCCTAGGTGTGGGCGGAGGATGTTTGCCGGTAATAGGGCCACTTATTCATAGATTCCATAGACCAGGGGTGGGCAAGATGCCAGTCTATCCGGCCCGCGGGGCCCCTAAAAAATGTAGAAAATTAATATTGATCTGCCCCTAGCTGCCTGTCATGCGGGCTTTGATGGCTTGGCAAAACTCAGTAAGTGGCCCTTCACCCGGAATAATTGCCCGCCCCTGTCATAGATGTAGAGCTGGAAGGGACCTCGACGATCATCAAGTCTAGCCCCCTGCCCCCGGGGCAGGAAGTCAGCTAGGGTCAAAGGATCTCAGGGGATCCTTATGGTGCTGGACTTGGGTTTGGAATTAGTTTGGGCTGATTGAGCCTTGGATACAAATTATATTAAAAAAAAAAAATCTCCCTATCTTACCCCAGAGCCTTCCTGTCAGATGAGGCAGCCTCAGCGTGGAGTGTGGGTAGGACTTGGCCGACTGCCTTTCCTGCCCCGTGGAGAAGTCCTAGTTTGTAGCAAAAGGCAGGGATCGGGGACAGGCCCAATCGGCCTGGAACCGAATGGCGCAAGCATCATGTTGCACCAAGCGGAGCCTGTTGCCTTCTTGGTTGGGATCATTGGAAAGCTTTCTGCTTCCAGCCTTTTTCTGGGGAATTGAGTCTCTGGATATTTCATAAGGACGTTCGAGTCACCATCTTTGCCGTGGGCAGAGAAGCGGGTCACTGTTATTATCTGCTTCCAGAAAGCGAGGCCTGCTCGTTGATAATTGCTCTGTTCCTTGCTGTGTTAAGTAATGCAAATCGGTGCTAGACTCCAATCTGTCAAGAGTCAAAATGTAAGCATCTCCTTTGCTTTGCAGAACAAGGCTACTTTGTCAGATCTCTTAGCCCGGCCCCTCCCTGCCCAACACACTCCTGTTTCAGTAGTTAAAGGAAGGTCTTCAAAGTTTTCATGAAAGAAGAGCTAATAATAATTAAGCTGTAGAGCCACCGTAACAGACTAAAGAGGTGGACTATAAAAGCATAGCAGCTGGGCATGGTGATCTAGCTGGAATCAGTCCAACCTGTGCTTCTTTGTGGAGGTTCAGTGGTCACTGCTAAACTTGGTTGCTTTTTTGGCGTATGATGTTTTTATCCCATCAGACCCTAGGTATTGATGTTCTGAGGCAGTCGTCCTGCAAAGTTAGTCCTTTGTGTCCAACCTGGACAAAACCTGAAGGGGTTGCACAGCCCTGAGCCACTGAGCAGTTGGTCTCTGAAGAAACTTAGGCAAGCTTTTGAGATTAGTTCCTGCTCTCACCTCACTTGTGCCAGCCTCTTAGATTCAGGCCAAGATTGCAAGCTTGTCTGGGCCAGACTCTGATCTCTGTTCCACAGTCCCATATTGGCACTGTTATTCTAGCTGTATGCTGGAAAACATGGAATCAAAGCCCAGCCCAAAATAACTTCCCTTGCTAGAAGTTGTGTTTGTTTGGTTTGCTGAAGTGTTTGGTGCACCTGCTTTCCCACTCTGGAAATGGTTTGCCAGAATAGATATATAGTCACACCAACCAACCTGTCCCTTGGCAGACATTTCTAGTGGAGGCATCCCATTCCCCCCGGACAGAATCAGTTGTACCTTGCTGGAATAAGCACATTTAAGCTGGGGTGCTTACCCGCATCAGTCAGTGGTATGGATTTCCTGTCTCTCTTCCCCCATACTCCTGTTATTGCCCTGCTGGGCCAGGGTTGCACTAGGAAAAAGTTTTTTCTGATGAAGTTGTTAGTTACTAGCTGTAAGTGGCACATCCATTAAGGAGTGACCTGTATATAGAGGTAGCTGTACTGGAAAGCACTCCTTTGTAGATAAGATACACCCAGGGGAAAGCTTGATCAGATTGGAGTTTATCACCACAGGGAAAATGATATCTGGAAACATAGCAGTAGAGAAATACCAGGGCAGTTGTGCTGCTATAAGTCTCCATGTGCACATTTATTCTAGAATAAAATGGCTTTAAGCTGGTATAATTACTCCTTTTTGTTAATCGTATCATTTGCTTTGAAGACAACTCCCTGAGTAGGCCAAGAGCTGAACATAACTGGATGTTCTGTGGCTGGCCACAAGCATGTTTCTTTTTTTGAAGAGGATGTGCTGCATTTTTGTTCACCATGCTAGTACAATTTGAGAGGATGCCCCATTTGTTTCATAGTGAGGCCTACCTTGTGGTTTTGGTCAATGATTCTGACTTTTAACCCTGCTGTCCCGTTTGATTTCACTGACCCTCCTTCTCCTTATGCCTGCTGCTGCAGATATCCTGGCTGGATTCTTTCCAAACAACTCAGAAGGAGAAGCCTTTCCTTTATACTTCTGGCTTTCCTGTGCTCAACAGGTCCTTTTTCCCTGACTTTCACACTCCAGCCACAAAGAGCAGCTATTCTGCAAGGATCCAGGTAAAGTTTCCCATCCCTCACATAAAGCTGTCTCTTGTTTCTCATCAGGTTTGTTGGCTCACTCCCGAGCAGACAGCAGGGAAGCAGAAGCCCTATATGTACACTCAAGGCCAGGCCGTCCTGAATAGATCCTTTTTCCCTGGCTTTGACACCCCTGCAGTTAAAAGTACATATTCAGCCACAATAAAGGTAAGCAACGCCCTTAGAAAGATATAAGGGCACAAATGAGATCATCTGTATAAACCTCATATAGGGCTGAACATTCACTACAGGTGCGTCAGTCCATAAATGTTCAAGGGAGAGTTGTTCGCAAGCTGTTTGAAGATAACTAACTTTATTGAAATAAATTCTGGGAAGCACTGAAACGTTCGTCTGTCACATCCAGTACCAAGGGCGTTGCAAAAGTTCGGTTCTTGCAGAGTTTCCAGAAGGATTGGGGCCAATATTTCTCAATGTGGGTTTTTCACTGTCATGCTGTTCCCACTCTTTCTGTGACGAATAATCCCACTTTTAACTTTGCATTATTCTTGAAGGATGCTCTGCCAAAAATTCTCTTCAGTACCACCACCACCAAGACAGGTCATGGACAGTATTTTTGTTTATCTTTTAATGAGAACTAAAGAGAACCTGGGAAGTTTTTATTTTGAAAGGAAAAAAGCATTTTTCTCTTTGATATTTTTTTTAACCTTTTAGAAACCCAAATGTCAAATCTGATGACTTTTGCTTTTGCTGCGTGACCTGTGGGTTGGAATGGATTTGGAGTGTGTAGAGCTGAATTTTGAACAATAATCCAAATTATTGATTGGTAACTGGAACTAAGTTAGCATTAACATACCTCTGTCTTTTTTCCCCTCATGATAATATGAGTGCCCCTCAGATCCTATAAAATGCAGTGAACTCTTATTAATTTGCATTCCAAGGGGAATGCAAATAATGCCAAGTTATCCTGTAGTGGCAGATTATCAGGAATTGAAAACTGGGGGGAGCTGTTAGGGAACAGGAAAAACAGTGAGTTAAATTATAGTGCAAATTATCCCATAGGCAAATTAACTTGAGTTGACTGTAGAGGCATCTTGCTTTCTCCAGGCAAATTGTTTTAGAGAAATAGTTTTGTTGGCTTATAGGGGGTTTTGTGTTTGCATGTGAAGAATTATGAAGTGCCTAGTGCAATCTCTGGACAACTGTGGACTGCTGAACATGGCCTCACAGACTACTGCAGCTTGGGATCTGCTGCTATAAGGTCTTGCAGTACTCAAGACCTGACTTTTTAGTGGAAAGAACATCCCAAAAAATGGCCTTTCTGACTCTTGATTGCAACGTAAGAAATTAAATGGCATAAATTGTGTATTTTTTTTCAGGCTACATACAAAAGTTGGCTTCATGACAGCAGGCTTGTTGCAGACTCTGCTACCTGTGCTGTTGTCCTGCATTGCTTTTTCTGTGTCCCATCATGAGCCCCTTCAAGCAGAGACTCTCTTGCTTTGTTTCATGAATTTTCAATTATTTGGATGCCCCAGGGCAGCAATTATACAAGTACAAGCCAGTATGGTACATGGCTTGAGTGTACAATTAATGTTCTTTACCATCCCCAGTGAGTAAATGTTGCATCCATATCGGGCAACCTGAATGGCCAAAAGTGAAGTTGGCATGGTGGGCCTAGCAGCATGCAGTGGTTCGGTACAAAACCTTGATAGATGAACAGTGCCAGTTGAGGCACCAGTTGGAAGCCATTGGTTTCAATTTCCAGATTGTTAACAAAGTAAAAAACTCAACAGACTCATGAAACCTAAGTGATCACTACCAATAGCAGGGACTTTTGCATTTAATGAGAGATCTTGCTTATAAAGAGAGGTGAGAAAAGGAAGGGTGGGTTTGCAATGTAACTATACTACGCACCTTTCCCACTTCTGCCCTAGACTTCTTTTGTAATCTTGGGCACGTCACTTCTGTTACATGAGGATAGGGTTTCTTTCTCTCATGCTTTGTGTTGTCTTTATACTGAGGCCTCTGGGGCAGGAGTCCCTCTGTGCACATACAGCACCTGGCACGTTGTGCCCATTCTGAGTTGGGATCCTTAAGTACTACTCTTTTATATAGATAGGAACAAATATTCACAGGACGGTGATGCAGACAGTGATGTGAGCACACCACTGTACTTCCAAACAACTCTCTTTATATGCTCCTGAGAATATGAGATTATGATTGAAAAGCTCAGCTTTGTCAAAGCTGTGGTTTCTGCAGTGTTTTTGCAGGAGAAAGAGGCCCTGCAGGGTTCTTTTGGCTTTTTTTTAAATAAACGGAAAAATATTGCCTATATTTTCCTGCTTGGATAACTCCAAATCAGCCACCTGGAGCTGTTGTAAACTTGCTGGCGCTGACCAGGAAGGAGAGCTTTCTGCAGCTCTTGTCCTCCTGGCAGGATCTGTTGGTGCAGCTGGCTTAGGCCTAGTCTGTACCAAACTGTTTGGCTGGTAGAAGTCCAGTGCTGCTGGCAAAACACTGAATGCATCCACACCCAGAGCTCCTCTGTGGTGGCAGATATGCCCTTCTCTGGGCAGTTATAGCACTTCTGTGGGGTAGGGTAAGTTTGCTGCTGTCAAAGACACGTGTAGGCACTCCTGTGCCTTTGGCTGTCACGGTCTCTTCAGCAGCTGGTGCCTCCCCAGGGTGCGTTTCACACTTGGGCAGCTTCACTGCTGAGTGGAGCCACACAGTGCCACCGATGCACATAGATGTGTACGTGCTCTGGATGCTTGGCAGGGGTGGCTGCCGGCTGCTAACAAAACTTCTGTCGTACTGTGATACTGGCCTCTTCCAGAGGAGAGTGGGAGTTAGCTCAGAGCCAAGAAGTGTGAGCTTTTCTTCTTGACGGACTGTTGTTCTGAGTTTTATGGTGGAAGAACCCTGCACAGCATACTTGCTATTCAGGAGGGAGTGTTACTTTGCTCAGTCATAAGGTGAAGCAGTCAGAGCAAGAGAGATGCTAGGAACATCTCTAAGAACCTGCTGTGTAGTGTTCGTGTCTTAGCTCCCTTCTTGTTACAATGTCTTGTGACCCTGGCTCTGCAGTGGCCAGGGTTAAATTGCATTAAAGCACCAACCTGAGTTTCTGAGGCACAGAACAGCTGCAAGCCCAGTTGCAGCTATTGGGAGCCATGTGTCCTCAGCCCCTCCAGAAGATCAGGATGCTGGTTCTTAGAGCTGTAGTGTGTCCCTGCAGCAGGCTATGATCCAAGTTTCAGGCCTGCATGTTCAGTGAACAGCCAGGCTACAAAGGGTTATCTCCATGTTAGGTTATTTCCATATTATAATATAGTGGCCTACCAAGGTAAGGCTTGTGACCTGGATAGAACTGAGCACTCTCTAGTTCCTTGCCTTTTTCAGTCTTCTTTGAAATGCTTCACTTTTGACTTTAGTTTGCAGGCAGCTGCTGCTTTTGCCTCTGCCGGTCTGTCAGGAGAAATCTGTGTGCTTTTCGTACGTTGTCAGGCTGTGATGCCTGAGAAACCTCTAGAACAGCAGGGTTGAGTATGGCTCAGAAATACTTATTGCAGTAAACCATAAATTAATTGAAATCCAGCTATTAACCTAATCTGTCCCCCAATCCACTGGAGCCTGTTTATGGGTGTCTCTTTTGCCAGGTCCCTGAGGGCTTCACAGCTATGATGAGCGCTACGACCTGGGAGAAGCAGGAGAAAGACAACACATTCATCTTCAAGATGTCCCAGCCAATTCCCTCCTACTTGATTGCTTTGGTTATTGGTGACATTGTTTCTGCTGAAGTTGGTCCAAGGTAAGAGGCTGTCTTCTTTAGTCGGGGATTTAGGCTTCCAGCTGTGCAGCAAGGGCTATTGTCTTGGTTGTAGTTTATGAGAGAAGGGCTTGCCTGCTCAGAGTATATCACTAGAAACAGAGAAACCTCCCTTAGGCTCTCAGGCTGCATCCAGACATGCAGGGGCATGCACTTGCAGTGGGACAAATTGCCGCAGTGCACCCCCCTGCATGTGCACTTCATTTCAGGACAAACTGTCCTGCAATGGTCAGCTCCTTCCAGCTCTTGGCCAGCTCTTGAGCCAGGGAGAGCTGCAGGCTGGGGCCTGCACCTTTGCTGGCTCCAGCAGTCTTACCTGGTGGCCTGGAGCAGCAGGGGCACAGGTCGGGTGGCACAGAGGTCTGGCTGGCAGCTGGAGAATTGCTCTGGATGGCCTGGCCTGTGTATATTAGTGTAATGCAGGCGCAACAAGCCTTTTTTTTGGCGGGGTGGGGATTGCTAGCAGGAAATCCAGCAAAAGTTCGGTGGGAGATGTCACAATGCCAGAAACAAAGGACAGTAGTACGTATTTTTACACTTCCTTATGTGTGTATACATGGCTTTCAGAATGGAGCTTATTGCATGGTTACAGTGACATTATGGTCTTTCTCCCATTCAAAGGGGCTCTTTGTTGTGAGGTAGAAAGTATTCAAAGTCACATAAAGGCATTGCACCCCTGAGTATTATTGTCTAATTCCCTGTGTTACTTTGAATACATCCCCCAAACTAATCTACCCAGAGGGCTCTTCAAACTGTTACTGTTGAATCCTTGACAGGTCACAAGATAGTGCTTACCTGCTTCAGATAAATACACTGCTATTTTTTTTCTTCCCCCAAGTTGTCTTAGTTTGTTCATAGATTTATCTCAGTGCCCAGCAGCCATTATAAAGGCAACAAAATGTTAGGGTTTTTTAAGAAGTGAAGTGTAAAAGAAGGGAAGTGTAAACAAAATGGGAAGTATCGTGATGCCCCTTTATAAATTTATGATGCGTCTACACGTTGAATATTGTCCCCAATTCTGGTCTGCACACCTCAAAAAGGATATAAAAGAACTAGAGAAGGGCCAGAGAAGGACAACAGGGATGATTAGTGGTATGGAGGGGCTTCCATATGAGGAGAGACTAAAGAGATTAGGCCTGTTCAGTTTGGAAAAGTGATGCTTGAGGGGGGACATGATAAGGGTTTACAAAATACTAAATGGGGATTTATTTACTATCTCAAACAATAGCTGGGGTCATTACATGAAATGAGTAGACAGCAAGTTGAATAAAAAGTCTTTTTTTTATGCAGCCTATCATTAAAATGTGCAATTCATTGCCACAAGATGGGGTTTAAGCACAAATAGACAGTTTAACCGGCTTCAAAAAGTGATTGGACACATTCTTGGAGGAAGGGTGCATTAGAAGGTTTTGAACACAGGAATTAAGGGTACAGTCTCTGAATCAGAACTTCCTAGACCTTAAGTGTGCAAGTGGGAGAGGAGCAGGGGAAAACCCTGGTCATACCCTGTTCACTCTCCCTTTCAGCATCCACTCTCTGCCACTGTATGAGACTGGAGACTGGGCAAGATGGACCACGGGCCTGGCCTAGTAAATGCCAGTTCTTATGTTCTTATTCATGGATCTTAAGGCCAGAAAGGACAATGAGATCATTTGATCTGACTTCAGACCTTGTTTGCTTGTTACTAAAGATCGAGAGTGCCCACGGGTGATAAATATCACATTAGCTTCATTGATTGCCTGACTTTTGTTTTTCTTTGGAACGGTGCTGTTATCAACCGGCAGAGGGCTAAGGTAAAAGTCCATTAACAGTTTAAACACTCCAATTCTACATGCTCAGCAAAATGCATTCCCTCCTATAGTAGCAAACTGCTGAGTTGTAATATCTATGGGACTGTGTAGGTGTGCAGCGGAAAGGGGCACTGAGGCCAGCACTCTGGAGAAGATGAATGTTCTCCATGGGTCAGTAGCCTAGCGAGTGATGGGGCAAGGCCTCTTCAGAGGTATGTTTCATTTGGAATTGGAAGCTGTCCTTAATGCACCAGAAGGTGATAGAGGAACCCCCTGTGCATCACCAGGGTTGGAAGGCACGATGCCAGAGTGCCGATTGGACTGCAGAGCATAGCTACACTGAAGCTTGTATGCATATACCTTCATTAGCTTTTAACAAGCTAATTTGGTTACTGCTAATAGTGTAGCTGCAGTGACACAGAGCTCAACATGAGCTTCAAAATCCGCAAGCAGTTAACTCTCCCTGAATTCCATGTACCGCGACTGCACTGCTAACAGGGCCCAACTGGGTAGTTTGAAGCTGGCTTAGATCAGTCTACACAGCCTGCGGTCACTGCATACTCAAGGTCCCAAGCTGCTTAGCACTGATGAAGTTTGCTGTAGGTCTCTAAACAGTGACTGTCACAGAGAGTAGAAAGGTGCTAGCAAGGAATCTCCTCTTTTTCAAAGTGTGTTTATGGGGGGGAGGAGGACTGGACTCAATGCTCTAGAAGCCCCTTTCTTACACACCTTTTCCAAAGGGTTTTTGGAGACCTTGACATCACATGAAAGGTTTTAAAGGGTCCTTTTGCATTTTTGGAAACTCCCTACCGTGGATCACATGCATTTGGTATGGCTAAAATGTGGAGGATACAATTTGCACAGAGAATTCTAATAGCTGTGTGCCGCGGCAACATGAATCCCATTAAAGGGCCAGAGTCAACTTAGAATCATAGAAAATTAGGATTGAAAAGGACCTCAGGAAGTCATCTAGTCCAACCCCCTGCTCAAAGCAGGACCATCCCCAACTAGATCATCCCAGCCAGGGCTTTGTTGAGCTGGACCTTAAAAACCTCCAAGGATGGAGCTTCCACCACCTCTCTGGGTAACCTGTTCCAGTGATTCACCACCCTCCTAGTGAGAGAGTTTTTCCTAATATCTAACTTAAACCTCCCTTGCTGTAACTTGAGACCATTGCTCCTTGTCATGTGTCACCACTGAGAACAATCTAGATGCAAGGAACTTGACCCATCCCTTTTCATGTAAAAGTCATGTGTATAGAACTGGTAACAGGATCTCAGTAGCTGGCACCTTATAAGCATCCCATTTCCTCTTGGTGTTTTGTTACTTCACCTTGTATATCTAGCACCACTTCCTATAGAGTGAGGATCACTGTTTCATTGATCTCTCTGGAAAAGAAGGTGTTTACTAACATGCAAGGGACTGAGCAGAAGGAAGTTTGCACAGTTAAAGGGTATGAAGTGAGGAAGAGGGTGGGCCAGAGCCAGTGCTGGTTTTTAGGTGCCTCTTGACTGGCACTGGCTGTCCTAATGAGTGCACCATGCAGCAGTTCATGACATAGGCAGTGCCTGTCTGTGCTCCAGAGCCCCTGTCACTACAACTCTGCCAGCAGAGCTGTCCACTGGAGACACGGTGATTGCAAAAAAAAATTCTGCCAGTTATCATTTCACCCCCTGTTCCCTGAATGGCATCATCTGCACTGAGGGAAGCCCTCTTCTGTCAGCCTAGCTGTGTCTATACCTTGTTCAGCCAAAACAGCTACCTTACATAAGGTGTTGACAATGCTGTGCTAGCAGAATGATGTAGCATGTGCCTGGTCATCACCTTGGCCTTTCAGTCTGAACTGAGCCTCTCCTCATATCTGTTGTGTTCAGGGCTCTTTCTTTGCTCTCCGTAGGAGCCATGTCTGGGCTGAGCCATGTCTGATTGAGGCAGCTAAGAAGGAGTATGATGGCGTGATTGAAGAGTTCCTGGTGGTTGGGGAGAAGCTATTTGGACCATATGTTTGGGGCAGGTAGGCTCACCTGGCCAGAAGTCACCAGGATGCCTTGATATATCTGGGGCTGTTTCCAGTGTCATGTTTGGCCAGCATGCATCAGGGCTGGGGAGGGAGAGTTGTTCAGGGTCTCCCAACAGGAAGGAGATGGCTCCTTACTGACCTCTTAGCATTTCTTTGATAGGTACGACGTTCTGTTCATGCCACCGTCGTTCCCCTTTGGTGGGATGGAGAACCCCTGCATCACCTTCGTGACCCCCTGCCTGTTGGCTGGAGACCGCTCCCTGGTGGATGTCATCATCCACGAAATCTCCCACAGCTGGTTTGGCAACTTGGTCACCAATGCCAACTGGGGGGAGTTCTGGCTGAATGAGGGCTTCACCATGTACGCGCAGAGAAGGATCTCCACCGTGGTGTTTGGTGAGCACCCTGCCCCGACCAAAGGCAGCAATGCTCTGGGCTGCCACTTGATTTTTGTAGGAAGAACTCTGCCCCACAGGGGCCCACTGACTTCACTACTTCTCAGTGCAGATAGCGGGGTGACTGCATATGTGACTGCGGAGTTGCATCTGAATTTGCCAGCTCAGTGCTATTCTAGCTCCTACACCCTCTAAAAAGCAATAGAATTATTTAAGTGCCTTCTTAATGGAGACACGCTAAGAGAAAGGGTGGGTGGAGTGTTAACCTTCTTGTTTTCAGAGACTTTTTCCCCTTTTATTCTGTATACTTCTGTATACTTAAAAGCTTCAGTCTCATCTGCCTTTAGGCACCAGAGAATGGACAGTGTGACAAAACCCAGACAACCAGGAAGTGAAACCCACTGAGATGGGAACCAACATATTTTTAATTCAGACAGTTTAAAACTGTTGGATTAACGTCACTCAAATGCCATGTGAGCCCCTGGAAGAAAAATTCTCTATAATGAAGCTTCATCTGCTTTTAATCAGGGGCCAGGCATTTGCTGAGTGCATATCTGGAGACCTGCTGCAAGCCAGCTGCCAAAGCCAGGGCAGAGCAGGCTTCACATTCACTTTTACAGTGTGAACCCTGCCTTATGAATCTGAAATAATTAAGAGTAGCTCTGCACAGACACCCTTGCTCCTACCTTTACAGTCTTCTTTGAAGAAAAGCAGCCATGCTACCCGAGGACAAGGCCATAGCCCTGTCAGCTGTGGCTGCATGTGCGGATGGAGCACATGACTTGTAAGCACTTCCCCAAATGCTGGTTTCAGAGCATGCTGCAGCCTTAGTGGGGGAGTTCACCCTATTTGCTGTGTTCTCAGTGTAATGCAGTAGGCAGGGTCTGTAGGTCAGCATTTGGGGTTATTTGTTTAGAGATTTTAAATGTTGTTGCAGCCAGGCTGGTCCATGGAATATGCAAGTAGAGTTTGTTTAGTAATGTCTTTTATTGGCCCAGTAGTCTAGTTGGGAGAGATGTCAGACAGCTGTCGGGTACAAAATCCAGACCTGAGGAATGGCTTTTTTGTGCCTGGAAGCTTATCTAGCATCTCTCCCAGCTATAGAATTGATCCAATAAAAGATATTCCCAAATAGTTCTTGCTGCTGGTTCAAGGCTACTAAAGGCAGCCTTGAAGAGGTGAGGAGAGCTGCATTCCCAAGAGAGAGGCTGTGCAGAGCTCACTTTTGAGTTTTAGCCTCTGAGCCTGAAACAGCAGGGTAGAACTCCCCAAGGGACCAGATTCTGTTCTAGCTACTGGATATTTAAGCGGATTCAGACACTTAAGTGCGATTTTTGTCCCACCCTGCTCAAGTTCTGTAAATTCATGAATGCTTCTCCTTTTTGTGGGTGTAGGTTGTAACTGCTGGTCTTAGGATGTAACACACCATCATCATACATTTAAAATTGAGGCATGTAAAGCAGCGAAGAGGAGGACCCACCACTGTTTGCATTAACAGTTTTCAGGGACTCAGGCAGTGCTGAATAGAACAACACTTAGGTGCCTGTATCCACTTACATGCCTAATAGATGAAGTAGACTCTGGCTCTTGCTTTACAGCTTCTCTACCTCTTGTGAGTAAGCAAGAGCCATGCCCCTACCATGCTTCATCTCCCTGCATTATTTTTCCTTCCTCTTGCCTCAGAGGTAGCATCATGTCTGCTCTGATATCAGTGATCCCCTTACTTTCCTTGTAGTCTGTGAAGCAGAGATAAGTGATCCCCTTACTTTCCTTGTAGTCTGTGAAGCAGAGATAACTGATAGAGAAAAGTAATAGGATGGTTTGGACTGGATGGCTGCACACTGCATTAGTACCAAGTGCTTGTCTGTTTGTCTTTGCATCAGGTGCTGCCTATACTTGCCTAGAAGCAGCAACGGGAAGGGCCTTGCTACGACAGCACATGGATAACACTGGAGAAGATCACCCATTAAACAAGCTTAGAGTGAAGATTGAACCAGGTGTGTGACAGCACTGGGTCTTCCAGTACCTTGACAGCACTGGAGAGGGTGGACATATGGGTGCTGTACTCATGGCTAGTATGTTTAACCCAGATAATAGCTTGGAATCCAATTTTGTCTCAATAGTAATGGTTGAGAACATAGTACATGAGTATGTGTTGGGACTATATTGCTGCCCTGTGAATTGGGTACTGTGTGGGGCTATTGTGCATCAGTATTTTCTAGTCCTCTTGCTGTTGTTTAGCCCAGGGATGCTCCACCCCCAGTTCAGGGAACAAGATCTGAACCGTGGAGCCATGTCATCCCTCTCACTTGGCTTCCCAAGGGTTCATAAATTGTCAGTGGGTGAGCAGTGACAGTGTTAATTCCTGCTCCATGCTGCCAAATTTCCAGACCCATAAGGACCCTGGCAGGCTGGATAGCATGGTGGCATGTGGTAGACTGGGGGAGAGCCTGATTGGTAGAGGGACATGGGGCCAACACCATGAGGGATCCAGCCTATAGACTGGCCCCACAGCCCTCATCTAGGTCAGATGGCTGAAAGGTTGAGCATCACTGGTTTAGCATGAAAGCCCTAATTAGCGATAATAGTATTTATAGAGAGCTACAGGTGGCATCAAACACTCAGTATCTTTGCCAGCAATTTCAGAGGAACAGGCTGGGCATCGAAGGGTCAGCATTTCAAGTCAGGCAGTTAAATGCAGGTCTGGAGGGCTTTAAAAGTGAGCAGTAATGTTTGGGCGCTGGCACTGCCCTTAGAGATGCCTGAATTTTTGGAGGCATGCGAGCAGAAACCCTCTCTCCAAATGCCCACCTCTGTGTATTTGACTTTGTTAGAATGAAGCCTTCTGTAGCCACGAGGACCTTTGTGCTAACTGCCTTGCGGCTGCCAAGTGCTTCATCACGGGCAGCTGCCGACTGTGTCATTAGCAAGCTGAGCTTTAATAACTCCAAGATCAATATTTCATGCACCTGCAAAAGAGCATGCCAGCTTTCACAAAGCAATGAAGTGTCTGCAGGGTCTGAGGTTAGGAAGCTTTGCCATCTTGGAGCTCCAAGTAAAGCAGCAGCGCTTCTTAATGTTTGGAACCAAGATGCCTTTTGTATTTCACTCTGATCATGTGGGTTTAATCTCCTTCTGATTTCTGCTTCCTGTTCTCTTCCCCATGCCCCCTCCATGTTTTTTTAATATAACTATGAGATGCTAAGCCTTATTGTGCACCATGTCAGAGTTCAGTCAGGTTGTACCTCCCGAACAAAGAAATCAGATCTCATAGTTTCATAGATGTTAGGGTCAGAAGGGGCCTATTAGATCATCGTGTCTGACTTCTGCAGATTGTAGTTGGATGAAAGACAGTGAATGAGCAGGGGGAAAACCACAGTTCACAGCACTGTCTATATGTCTTCATGTGTCTAACAAAATGATCAGGATTGGAAATAGGGTAGATCAGAATGGTCATTGACCACTGCTGCCTGCTCCTCACTTCTGGCTTTTGGTGTCAAAGGCTGGAAGTCACAAAGCAGCTGGGGTCATCAGTTCTTTTGAGCAGTGCTCTGTGTGTTAAAGCTTGCACCTCTGTTGTGTTCTTGAATGCCAGGCGTCGACCCTGATGACACCTACAATGAAACCCCCTATGAGAAGGGATACTGTTTCGTGTCCTACCTGGCGCACCTCGTGGGAGATCAGAGCAAATTCGATACCTTCTTGCAGGTACCACATGCTGGCTGAGTTCCTGTCAGTGGCAGCGCTGCGCAGGCTTGTAGAGCGCCTGGGAGCAGGCCAGCACACTTCCAACATGCTGTTAGCAAGGTTCCCTCTATTGTTGCTGGTGCATGGTGGACAGCATCACAGGCTCTTGGTACTTACAAAGTCTAGAAATGGCACTACACTCCCCCAGACAAAACCTGTTCCTTCTGCCTTGGAGAAGGACCCTCCTCTTACATGGGGATCCCCAAATAGATCATAATTCCTGGCAGTGGACCGCTATTAACATTCAGGTTACTCCAGCACTCCAAGCAAGCTGGGGGTGACATCTCAATGAGTTGTGCAAGCCATGTTTGAAAAAAGCTACAGTGTGAAGTTGCAGGTGCGCAGAGCTAATAGGAGGTGGATCCCGTGGCTAGGAGTGTTCCAGCATTGGTGCGCCATCCCTCTGGGCACACTCTGTATGTGGTGTTGCCCGTGAGCTTCAGCTGGCTGGCTCTGAACATCCAGTGAACACAGGGCCAGGTCAGCAGGCAATGGGGAATTACTGCTAAAGGCACCAGGGCCCAGGCTGTGTGAGTTTGCTTTTCTGCCAAGCATCCTCACAACTTACAGACTGCCTTACGGTCCAGGCTTACAGGTTAGTGATTAAGGTGAGGGGAACTTGTTATTATAATCTTAACTTGGGTCTGGGAGCAGGGGATGAGTCTGCTAGGATTCCAGCTCTGACAGTGACTGCTGTAGGACACATGGCAAGGCCTTTTGGGCTGATTTATTTGTGTCTGTGGAAGTGGGAGAAGAGCCTAGCCCCACCTGGGGATGTAGTGCCCAGGTAGCTAATGCCTGTGCAATGCTCAAGCATTGGTCATGAGGATATAGAGCCAAGGGAAAGATTTTGGAGGCAGAATGGGGTACAGGCAGGAGCCAGTGGCAAAGCATAAAGGGCCAAGGGTAGAGAAGAGCCTGCATATGAAGAAACAGAAGAAGGAGAAACCAAAGATGCTGGTTATCAAGCAGGCTATATTGCACTGGTCTAGGCGCAGCTCCCTGGCAGAGAACTGTGGGGGTGGACATGACAGCTGACTAGGCCACACTGAGCCTCATATGGGTGCTGCTGCCTGCCCTGGGTCCTCTTGCAGGGCCCCTGGAGCCAAAGAAGCTGCAGAGCACACGCACTGCCTGCAGTGGTTGAACACCCTTATCCCCAGCCAAGTGCCGTGCAGTCACAGCTGCCAGCACATGGGGTGGGGGGTGGGGGAAATACCGGGTTTCCAAGCCAACCAGTTGCAGCAGGATGGGAAGCTGCTGGTGATCTTCACACCTTCCAACCCCACTGCTCCCACCTTGGGTCCAGGGCAAAGACTCCCCTTTCTGAGCATGCCCTGAAGCCCCAACCAAAAGCCGTGCAGTGCAAGCAGAGAGGAGCTGGAACTGACCACGCGCTGGGAACAGGGGGACACAGGCTTGGAGGTAAATCCTTGAGTCCCGTGGGCCAAGCCAGCCCTGTGCGTGTGAGTCTGCATGCAGTGTCGCTCTGACCACTCTTCCCCACAGGCCTACGTGAACCAGTTCAAGTTTCAGAGCATCATGGCTGATGATGCCCTAAACTTCTTCCTGGAGTACTTCCCAGACCTGAAGAAGAAAGGCGTGGACTCCATCCCAGGTCAGCACTGCCACCCCAGGCTGCAGGGCAGGGAGGGGCATCCTGGTTCATTGAGTTTGCTGATGGGCTCTGTCAAGTCTCGTGTCTCCTGCCCTGTGCAGGGGGGCACTTTTTGCTCCTAGTGCTTCTGGACAGGCAGACAGCAGCAAACCTCAGAATAGGGCTCACTTGCCGCAGCTTGTTCAGCTCTGCCCTGCTCCAGGGCTTGGCCTGGCCCAACCGGCACAGCAGCACTGGCTGAGCTGGCTGCCTCCTTCTCCCGGGATCGTTTTTATATAAAATAGTACATTCCTGGGCTCCAGATTACAAAGAAACCTTGGGACTGGGCACGGAGTGTCACTGAGGTGGAGCTGTCTGCCTGCTTTAGCAGAAGACCAAGTCCTGGGGGGGCAACAGACGTGCCACAAATTATGCCCTGTGCCCTCCCCGAGTACCAGTCTGATCTCCTTCCTTTGCTCCCTGCCCTGCCCTGCTGCTCTGCTTTCTGCTTCCTACCTTATTTTCCCTGGGTGGCCTGTGCCTTCCCTGATCTGCTGTGTACCACACACAGAGGCTATCCATGCTGCTTGTGGCACCTGTGCTGCAGGTTGGCCACCCCTTACTTACACATGTAGCCCTGAGAGGTCCTTGTCCCATTTGACTGCGACTGACTGAGCTTGACCGACTAAGCTTGGCTCCTAGGCATGTCTTCCTTTCCTCATCATTGATGACATCAAGTTCCTACTATTGGCCTGTTGGGCTGCCTGGTGCACACTAACTATTTGCTCTTGCGTCCAGTGCTGCTTGTTTACCTGCTGCCTCTTAGGCTTCCTCCACAGGTGGCTCAGCCCAGACTCAATCTGCACAGTTCCTCTTTCCTGAGTAGCTCTGGGGCAATTAAGGTGAGCAGCACCCAAGCTCTTAGCTGCCTGGTGCTCCATAGCGTGTGCAGAGCCCACCAAAGTCATCAGGGATGCATGTGCCTGAAGCCAGCATCCGGCTTGTGGGGTCTTTTGTTATGGGGAGGGGGTAGGGAGCTGAGCATGTTGGGCTCCATCGAAGCGTTGTTTGTAAGCTCAACACTGAGCCATCGTCGCCATGTGGCAAAATTGCACAGCCTTGTTGGTGCCAACCTATGGAGCAGACTTGTGCTCTAGGGCCAGAGCTTGGAATTAGATCTCTTGATTGCTGGTTCCTGCTGGCTTTGCTGCTCGGTGGTCCCTCAGGGTGCTGATGGAGGGCTGAGTCCTGCTCTGTTGGACTGGGTTGTTTATTCTGGAAGCTGGCATCCAGTCTGGAGTCCAAAACCTGACCCTGCTGTTTCTCTCCTTCCCTGCACAGGCTTTGAGTTTGATCGTTGGCTGAACACCCCCGGCTGGCCCCCACACCTTCCTGACCTCTCACCCGGAGATGTGCTGATGAAGCCAGCAGAGGACCTGGCAGAACTGTGGGCAGCCAGCAGTTTGGACATGGAGGCAGTTAAGGCTGTGGACATCTCTGCCTGGAAGACATATCAGCTGGTGCACTTCCTGGATAAAGTCTTGCAGAAATCGCCTTTGCCGGATGGTAAGACCATGTGACCTCTGAGCAGGGCATGTGTCAGGTCCAGCCAGGGGAAGTTGGGTGGAGGAAGGCAGGGACCTCAGTCCTCTGGTCTTATATTAAGCCCACTTGTTCTATGTACTAGCCCCAGCTGGATGCTTACCAGTGTTTCCCAGGCTAGCCATGGAGGTGGGATGTGTGCTCAGCACTGTGCTTCTGGTCTCCTTCTGCAGCAAGGATACATGAGGGGAGGGCGTGTGCTGCTGCAGTTCGGCTGATCTGTGCCACAGTGGAAATCTAGTGGCTGGTCTTTGCTTTTGGGAGGCCTCTGTCTGTACAGTAACCAAGTGGGGTGGGCTAAGGCCTCACTTCCTGGCCAGGATCCCTGAACACAAGTCTGCATGGGATGCTGTACCTGCCAGCACCACCCTTTCCTCACCACTGCCTGTAGGCCCCTTCCCATGATGTGAATGGGGAATGCCAGGTGTTGCCCAATTCTTCAACCCTGCTGATCTCAGCCCTGCATCGTGCATACATAGATGCCCTTTGGCTTGCCCTGTAGTAGCATTGTGCAGTTGACATGCTGCAGGTACCCCAATTGGCAGGGGGGTGAAATCACATGAAACCCCAAAATGCAACATAGAGCCCAAATCATTGTTGAAATCACATGACTCCCCAAAATGCAACATAGAGCCCAAATCATTGCTCAGAGCCCTGTTCAGGCTGCGGAACAGCCTCTGTGCCCCGTAACTCAGTTTTGCTCATCATTTAACTGAAGGTTTCTTGCCAGACTTGGACCATGACAGTCTGCCCTTTCAGGGTAGAGTCACTACAGCCTGCAGAATGTGTGTTGCTTTGGCACAGAGGGATTGTACTGGAACCACTGGCTGCCAGGAGCTGGAGAATGACCATTGCTGCTTTTTTGTCTCTGATCAGAGTCCTGGGCTGTTAATGGCAAAGAGTATGGAGGAAATGCTTCTTCTGTGTGTGTTGGGGCTGTGCTATATTAAATTGCCACCCAAAGCAAAGGGAGGGTGCACAGAATTGGGCTGTGTTGCCATAGCTTTGCTGAATATGTCTTGCACCCAAGCCACGTCAGGGCTTATGTGACAACTAGCAGTGCTTCCAGCTTGTTCTGGCTGCCACGTCCCCATGGCACCCCTGGGGACTTGGGCCCTTAGGTCCCATGCACCTGAGCTCTGCAGCACTGACGAACAACTCCTTCCCCAGGGAACGTGGACCAGCTGAGCGAGAAGTACCCAAAGATCTCCCAGGCGCAGAATGCTGAGCTGCGCCTCCGCTGGTGCCAGATCGTCCTCAAGAACAACCATGAGGCCGAGTATGGAAAAGTCAAGGACTTTCTGCACAGCCAGGTTTGTGATGCCATGTGGCTCACTCCATGGGACCAGGAGGCTCTGGTGAGGGGTGCAGCAGGTGGTGACAGCAGAACACTGCCCTTCGCCTGGGCTTGGCTGCCTGTGCCTTATGTTAGGCAGACACCAAAGTACTTCACTCAATCCAGTCCTGCCTGGGGGATGGAAAACGCTTAAAGTTTAAAGCAGGCACTGAAACATCCTGTTGAGTTAAGGCCAGAAAAGGAAACCGGTTGTGTGAGGGCCAGAGTAGCTGGCAGTTCAGCTGTGCAGTGTGGACGAGACCAGGGGGCAGCTGGAATCCAGCGCTGCACTTCCTCGCTCTGACCCTCCTGTGCAGCAGGGTGTTTGAACAATAATCCCCATGAGCAAGGGCTTCCACGGCCATGTGTGCTGTGCCCCCAAGTGCTGCCTGCTCCCCATTCCTCCAGGCCTGCACCACAGCTCTCATGATCAGGCTTAGCCAAGGGGCTCTGCCCCCATGTAGACGCTGTTCGTTCCTCTGCTCTCCCCGGCTGGCTGTTAGCGCTATCACCAGCTGTTGAGCTGGAAAAGTTGACTCAACTCGAGTGTGCATATGCACACATGCATGCACACACGCTCAGCCCGTGTAGCTAGTGTTGGTCATGTGTAGCCTGCATGGCCAAGGCCCAGCCCCAGGGATTTCAGTCAGAAGTGGGGCTAGTGGGAGGAGCTGGGGGTATGTTAAAGCACAGGAGATGGGGAACTGTTCTGGGGAGCGACTGCTCCTCTAAGGGTGTACCAGCACCCTGGGGGCTCTGCAGCAGAGTGGACTGGACTTTATTTGCCATTTGTGCCTTGCAGGGGAAGCAGAAGTACACCCTCCCCCTCTACCGGTCCATGTGGAGCGGCTCCGAGTCGGCCCGGGTGCTGGCCATGGAGACCTTCTCAGCCACGGCTCCGCAGCTTCATGTGAATGTCCAGAACTACATCAAGAAGATCCTGGGCCTGGAGCCTGCTGGCAGCTAGGGGCTCACTTCTGAGGGGCCTGGGCAGCGAGGCCTGTGGTCTCTGCATTGGCTCCGCTCCATTCACACTGAGGGTCCAGAGCCGCTGTGTTGCGAAGCCTGTTCCACAGCTGGTGCTGATTCTGCGGCTTGATGCGCAATCTTGGCTTATTAAATACTTTGTAATTTGAATCTGTCCTCTTTCTCCTTCAGGTCTCCGGGGACTCCATCTTCATGTGAAAAATAAACCCTGAATGCTCAGACTTCAGCCTGGGCTGGCTGGGCACCGGATCCCAGCCCACGCAGTCTGCAATGATCTGGCATTGAGGGGCTTGTATAAGATGCCGGCAGTTCTTTTCCAGCCTGTGACCAAGTCTTGGTGGGCGTGCTCACTATTTGGAGCATAAGGCTGTGACCTGGAAGGGCCTTGTTGGTCTTGGCTGTGCAGTCACAGCCGTGGCTGCTGCCGGGCATTGATGTTGTTGATGGGCCCCATGCATGCCTGAACCTTGCTCAGGGTGTGCAAGTCTGTCACATCTGAGCAGAGCTTGGGCTGTGGGAGAAAGAGCTATAGCACAGGCCGTGTGCACCTTTGCCAGCCCGGAGCCCCAGTGCTGTCTGAGCAGCTGCTGCACTGGGGAGGGAAGGAGGGTTTCTCTCTTCTACTGGAGGAGAGGGGAGGTGTAAATACAGTGCCTCCTCAGGCAGGGTCCTTTTGCCTCTTCACCAGCTGGGCTGGGCCCCAGCTTATGCAACCCCTGCCCTGCTGCTCTGGCCTGGCATCTTGTATCTGCTGATGAGGCTGAGGCACTTGCCTTCCTGTGGCACAGTGTGTGACCTGTGCCCCAAAGCCAGGCCATTGGACTCCCTTGCCTGTGTGGTGAAGACAGTGCCAAGCTTTGAGCCTCTGAAAGCTGGCTGGAGCTCTGGGCAGCAGCAGGGGGTCTTACTGCCTTTCTGCAGGGAGAGCGGGGGAGCAGAATTGTTTCTCAGGGTGGGTTTATCGCTCCTGTCTGGGCATTGGCTCTTGGCCAGGGCTGCTTCTTTGTGCTGGAGGTGCCTACCCAGCGTTTTGCTTTCCTTTGGCCGTGCCCTGTGGGGGCATGGCCAAAGTTGTCAGAGAGGAGCAAGGCCTGTGCCAGGGCTGTCTGGTTTGGAGACGTGTACTGGTTTGCAGGGGAAGATGGGTGTGTGCAGGGTGGAGTGATCTGCAGGGGGAAGGAGTGGCGGTGGGCTGAACTTCCTGCCAGGGCTGAGTCATCGGCTCTGTCCATGCACCACTGACAAAGCCAGGAGGAGTCTATCGCTGCAGCGATGCAGATCATTTAGTGACACAAGCCCCAGTCCTCTCCTGCCTGCTCCCCTCACCCAGAAGCAAGCGGCTTGGATACAGTTTCTGTGCTGGTCCAGATCGGTATGGTCCTCTCTTGTCCTGCTTGGTGGATTTACAGCTGGTTCTCTGGCTGAGCACCAAACACTCCTTGTGCTCTGGGCAGAGATGCCCCAGCTCTCAGTGAAGCAAAATGGAGCGTGTGGCTACATCCAGATGAGCAGGGGCGTGTGGTTTATGGTGCCACGAACTTTTTTTGTGGCACCACAAACTGTACACAGTGGACATTAAAACATGCATGTGGTGGCAAAATTTGCTACTGAGGTTTTCCAGTAGCAAAAAAAAAGTTCCAGGAAAAAAAAGAGGCACGACGCACACAAAACAAGCCTGCACCAGCAAAATTGGAGGCTCGGCCATCCAGAGCATTGCTCTGGCTTTCCGCCAGGCCTCTGTGCTGCCCCTGCTGCTCCAGCATGCCACCAGCCCACCTGGTAAGACTGCCAGCTCTCCCTGGCTGAAGATCTGGGAGGGGCTGGGCAAAGGCAGTTTGCCAGTTGTGGGATATCTTGTCCTGCAACAAGCTGCATGTGCAGTGGCATGAACTGACGTAATTTGTGCTGCTGCAAGGACACACCCCTGCTCCTCTGGACGTGGCCTGTGTGTGCTCACCGCTTGCATTGGGCTGATTTTAGCACAACCCTGGGGCCACTCAGCTCAGTGAGTCTCCTGGGTTGCTGCAAATGCCCCTGCCACCCTGTGGCTCTGGTCCCATCAGGCCGTGGGCTGATGGAGCTGAGGGCAGTGGGCTGGGGCTGGCTGGGAGTGACCACGGCCTACAGCACTTGCCTGTCTAGTTGGGATGTTGTCTGCAGCCGCTGGTGTCAGCGCTGCTAGAAAGGATGTAGGATTCATGGGTTCTTCTGGGCTCTGCGATGGCCTCTCTGGGTGGGTCACTTCTCTATACCCCTGCTTTAGTTTCCCTGCCTGCAACAGGATTTTGATAATACTGACCTGCTCTACCAGGTGCTGAAATCCAGGAGAGGTCCCTGCATTCAGGGTATTACTATGAATATATCTTTAATATCCCTGCCATACCCACCCCTAGCCCTGCATTAACATAGCTGCCCTACCTGTGCTAGGGCTTCTGGTTGAGCCATGCCTCCAGCAGGTCTAATTTTGACCTAGTTGAGGCCCTGGGGCCGCCCTGGTATGCTGGTACCATAGGGGTCTGTGCATTCAGGCCAGCACCCTCCCTCAAGCTTTGCTGCTGGGCCTGGGGGTGCCAGTTCCCTCCACACACAGCCCTGGGCTCCCTTACTGCAGACAGCTGAGGGGTTTGGGTGCCTGAATTGCTCTGTGCATCTTAGCAGCAATTTGTTCTGGTAAAACCAACACTCGCTGTACATGCAGACAAGAAGATGTAGATGTAGAGCACCCCATAGCGACCACATCCCCCCACCCCTTACTGGGAGACGACCACCCTGCTGGTCAAGCAGCTGGGTTCACCCAGATCCCCTGCATGGATTTCAGTGCCAGGGCCTGGGTGTTGCCCAGGGGTGCTGAGGGTGACCTGAGCCTCAATGTGGGCTCCCACCCGCCCTGCTAGGTTGTGCCCAGCTGGCCCTGCTCCTCTCAGCTGTGCACACAGGGGCAGGGCTGGTTTCCCTGACAGCCTTGCTCTGCTTTCTGTTCTCGCTCTGATCTGGTGTAGGGACGAGTTGGACAGGTCCGGGCACCTGAGCACTGGGAAATTCCAGGAGCTTGTCTCTGTTGATGCAGCCTGTTTCCTCTCCTCGGGTCTCACAATTCAAACACGAGGCAGGGCCGTGGCTGCTTGCCCTTGGCGCTGGCTCTGGGGCAGGAGGGCGTGTAGCCGATACTGTCTCAACCCTAGCAGCCCCCAAACTGGTAGTGGTAGTAGGCTGTTACCCTGGATGTGAGGCAGATGCTGAAGGGGACGTTGCAAGCACTATACCAATGTGTCGCTCCGAACACCTCGAGTTGCCAGGCCGCCCCTACCATGAAGGGGGTTGTCACTGCTGCCCTCTGGCAGATCTCTTCAACCTATCCTGTCCCACTGCTTGGCCTGTCTCCAGGTTTTCATCATCCTGGAGCCCCAGTGTCTGTGGCAAACAGCAGAGCCAAGCCCTCCTCCTAGCTCAGCCCCCTGGGAAAGCCCTGAGTGCCCAGCCCAGCCCAGGGTTAGTCTGTGGAGCGGTGGTGGTCATGGCACTAGGGGGATGTGGACTCTTTGCTGGCCTGTGTCTCCACCGCTGCCTTCTGGGTCACATCAGGAGTGCAGGGGAGAGTGCCGGTGGCATGGGTCACTGCGCTCTGCTTGGAGCTGGAAATTCCCATGTCTTCTGGCAGTTGCAGCAGAGACCAGGCCCCTAAGCACCTTGCTTCAGGCTGGGGACCTTCTCATTCACCGGCCAAGTTAGTCTCCAGTGAGCTCCAGAGCTATCATGTGAGGTCACAATCATGGAAAGCGGGCCCTGCACCCTCCTGCCCTTCGGTGAAGGAGAAGTGCTGTGCTAAGAGGCTCTCTGCATGCTGGAGGGGACAGTAACACCTCCGCGTGTTGCAGAAAGAGCCACTTGCTGCAAGCAGCCAGGCTGCCAAGCCAGGCAAGGGATGCCGCCATGTAGAAAGAGCCGGGCATCTCAGAGCAGTGAAGCATCAGCCATAGATAGGCAGGGGCTGTGGGGCAAGCCTGGCCCTGTTTGCAGTACATTCAGGAGACTGGGTGGTACTGCAGGCTGGTTCCCACTGGCCCAGGCTGCCCACTTCGAGATAAGCTCCTGGCTGGCAGCAAGGCAGAGAGCCTGGTGAACCCAGGTGTTATTACAAGCTGGAAAGATGGGGAAACTGGGCATCTCAAGGGCTGTAGGTTTGGCATTGCAGCCAGAGCCCATTGGAGAAAGGAAAGACACAGCCAGGGCCAGAGGTGGGACCAGGAGCTTGAAGTAGAGTTGGAAAGCGGAGGAAACCAGGAGGGGCCTCAAAGATGATGGCAGAGCCCGGCTGGGCCAAGCCATTTCCTGGGCAGTCCCTTGGAGTGCCCTCTGTGGGGCCATCACCATCTGGGCTGTGTGCACAGACAGCTGATGGATCTGTGCTGAGACGAGGAACCTGCAGCACCACTGGTCACCTCAGGGCATGGAGTTGGCCCTCTGCGCACAGGGCCCAGCACTTCTGTGCAGGGGCAGCTGAGGCATTCACGCAAGAGGTTCCCAGTGTGATGGCAGCACCTGGCACGCTGAGATGGTTGTGTCCTTGGGAAACCAGTTCCTTCCAATGTCCCTGCAGTGAACTGGGCTTGAAGAATTGGAATTCACCCCAAAGGGGAAACAACACAGCTGGAGTTAGTGGTGGCCTGTAAAACTACAGCCCCCAAGAGATGAAAAAAGCAGTGTCCTTCCCTAGCAGAGCACTCCCCTGTGCCCAGCTGGAGGAGGAGGGAGGCAGATGCAGGGGAGCCCTGCCACAGCTAGCAGAAGCAGCCACATGCTGGAGGAGACCCATGGACTCCTCTGAGGACTCGGACCTATGCCCAGGTGATGGAAAAAGAGGCAGGCAAGCAGATGTAGCTCCTGGTGCTGTCTGAAGGAAAGAGCAATTGGCTTGGGGAGCTCTGGGAATGGGCGTGTTTCCATTGCTGGAGGCTCTGGGGAGTCAGGGCTGGTCTAAAAGGTGTGGAGCAGCTGGGCTGTGCAGTCCCTTTCCTATGGAGCATTCACAGAGAGAGCCTGGGCCCCAGCAGTGTGGCAAGGGCAAGGGCAGAGGTAGTGCTGCAGCCCACCCAGACCAAGAAAAGCCTTACGGCACGTGGGCCTGGCATGCTAGGACCTGAACACGTGTGTATGTGCATGTGTGTGTACGTGCACCGGCCTGTGACACGCATTCCAGGCAGCCAGGAGGCCATGGCGAGGGGCGTGCCCAGCAGCGTGGTGCAGATGTGCCCACCTGATGCAGTGACTTCCAGTGCGCACAGGCCTGGCTCTCCCCTTTCCTCCCCTCCCACATGACAGCCCACTCGGTTCCATGCTCCTGGGCCTCCCTGCTCCCAGCTGTTCCTGGAGAGAAGAGCACGCAGGAGTAGGCAAGGTCTCAAACACTCACAGAGGCGCTGAGCCAGCCTTGGTCCTGATAGCACAGAGGGATGTGGGTGAGCCGCACAGGTGGCCAGAGAGTGGGAGCCAGCAGCTGCCTGGTACACGAGTGGGGAGTGTTCCCATGAACACTGCTCATGCTGAGTGGCAGGCAGGAAACCCCCCCAGTCCAATCTGGAGCAGTGGCTCAGCCCATCAACCTCCCCTCTGTCAGGGACACTGTGTCCCAGCCCCAGGTTTCCACCCTCTCTGGGCCTTGCCCCATGCCTCTGGGTATAGCAAACACCTCCCCGCCCCGGTCACCGGAAGGATGTTCTTGAGGTCAAAGTGCTGGAAGGCCTCAACATTGCCCAACCTGCAGCCCTGCCCTGCTGGGTCATGCACATACGGTGCTGCTGGTGATGCGGCACGCAGCACCAAACAGCCTGTGCAAACACAGTGGTTCCAGGTCAGGATGCCAGGCCAGGGTCCCAGGACCCACTCCCCTACTCGTGAAGCCCGGCTCTGCCAAAAAGCCTGAGCCAGCAAGTGTTTTGCACTGCACCTTAGTCATGGTAAGCTCGTCCTTGACAGACTGAGGGTCTGCAAGGGAAAGGCCAGTCCTAGAGGCAGTGAGCTCCAGGCTGGCTGGGCTGAGGGTGGTAATCCAGGCTGAGCATCTCCAGGTTTGACACCTCTTGTGATTGTAGCCCAAAGCTCCTCATGTCTGGGGGTTCCCCCAACACTGCTTCTGGACCTGGCTTTGGAGTATCTGTGCATTTCTAGCTCTTGTAGTTACAGATAAAAGCTAGAAAACCTGACTCCACTGTGGCCAGAACATGTGCAGCACCCAGGAGCCAAAAGCAGGGAAGGTGCATGAATTGAGGCTCTGCCTTGGTGGTGCTCAGTAGAGTTAATAGAGCAGACCTGGGGGGTGGGCTCTGGGAAGGGAAGTGCACCTGGATGCTAGTGCCTGGTGGAGGGTGCGTGCGGATGACCTGTCCTCCGAACACGTGGCAGCTGGGCTGGGCCCTGGCACTGATCTGTGCTTATAGATAGGGGATGGGGCTGTTAAATCATCCACTATCCGCTGCCCTTCTACTCCAGGAGCCAAAGTCTCTCCAAGGGATCTTCCCATCAGTGCTGGCTTGCTGCTCCACCCAGCCAAGAGCTATGCTGTTCATATACCCAAGCCTGATGGAGTACACTGGGCTCAGACCAGAAGCCAGTGGAGTTTAGCTCTGGGGGCACTGTCCAGGGTCTGCCTGTCTCCCAGCTGGCCACACACTTGGCACTGTGGCAGGGCTGCCAGGGCCAGGCACACCGTGCATTTCAGAGCCAGTTGAACCTGTCTCCGCTACCCTCTGCCCAGAGCTCCTAGTTCTGAGCGTGCTCCCTGGTTCCTTGCAGTCGTGTTGCTTCCCAGCCTCCCACCTCTTCACCCCTGTCCACAGGTTGGCTCAGCAGCAGCAGTGCCACATCAGGAAGGCACTGAGCCATGGTGGGCAGAAGCCCAGCAAGCTCAGGGACCAGGGAGCTCATTTGAGATCTCTGCCCACTCACTCCCAGGTCCTCTGGTAGAGTGCCCTGCAGCCAGCATGGAGCCTCAAAGCCTGTGCCCTTAGGTTCAGTGAGCTACAGGCCATGCAGGGAGGCGTCTAGCTGGCACAGGGGCTGTCCGCTAGCTCCTCAGCTGTTGGCTCCTATAGCCCACCCTTGCTCTATTTCCAATGTGCAAGATTTGTAAAAGAGGGCGAGGGGAATGTACTGCAGTGAGCTGGTAGTGTGACCAGCTGGGGAGACAGGCATGCAGGTGGCATGTCATCTTGACACCCTGCCTGCACGATCCCCGTGTGCAGGCGTGACTGCTGCTTCACACTGGGCCCATGCAGACAAGCCTTAGCTGCCAAATCAAATCTGACCAGGCTGCTGGCTCGCTGAGTTGGAGTGGGGCGCCAGAGGGCGCTCAGAGCCTGCTTTGGCCAGTGGCACCTGTTCTGGTGCAGATGTGAATGGGTGAGACTGTGCTGCGTGGGCAGCCTCCTCTTGGCCGGCTGCTGCTCCTGCTCCCTGGTTCCCACCTGGCAGAGCCACGTTTTGATTAGACTGCTGGTCCCTGATCACCCTGGGACACAGAGGACTTCTTCCCCACCCTCTCTGGTGTGTAGGCAAGCTACTCCCAGGCTCCCTCCCCGAGCCTGGACTTGCTCAGCATGCAGGCTGCAGTGCCCTGTTGTGTCTGTCGCCCACTGGCCTAAAGGGAGACCTGTGGGCCCTGAGCTGCATCAGCAGGAGACCCAAACTCAGGGTGCTTGGCCTGGCCCAGAAGAGTTCCCCCCAATACACAGCAAAACTGCCTGGTTCTGCCCCGTCTGGGGCCACCCCTGCTCAGGGGTGAGGGTGAGCATCTTTGGAGGCTTCAACTCCATGCTGCCTCCCTTTGGCATCCTGATATTTGGACTGAACAGACTTCCTGCCTTCCCCAGTGTGTGGTGTAGGGCTGTTTGCCATCATTAAGTAGCTGCTATCTTCCATTCCAGAGAAGGCTGCATTTTAATGGTGGACAAAAACCAGGGGACAAGTTCACAATTTACTTTCACACTGCAGGCTGGAAGGGCAAAAGGGCCTTCAACAGCTGGGGCCCCACCATGGGCTGAAAAGGCTGGGAGTCAAGGCCCAGCTAAGCTGCAGATTCAGGCAAGTGACTAGGAAGCTTGTTGCATCCCCCAGAGCTGAGAAGGTACCCGGGGCACACACAACAAGACAGCAATCAAGTTTCCCAGGGTTCACGGCACCTCAGAGGAGATAATACTGCTGGTGCCAGGGTATGGAGATGGCTCCATGCACCCAAAGGCCCAGTGCCCAGAAAGAAAAAAGCACAGCATCCTCCCATACCATATCCCATCCTCCATACCACAGACTATTGTTGAGGAATGAAGTCAGGCTGGGTAATTAGTCTGCTTGACCTGCTGCTTCTTGGATGGCATGATGGCCCCAGCTTGCCTCAAGGCAGTGGCTGTAGCCCCAGCCAGGGTGACTTCCCTAGGGTGAATGGTGAGTGACCTGGGACCCAGCCACCCAGGGTCACGGGCTGCACCGGGGTCCCAGAACAGCAGTGGACTCTCTCAGGCTGCAAAACCCTGTATGCACATGCCTGCATGTGTGTGCCTGTGGGGGTGTGAGGATGGCAGCATAGGCAGCAATCCATGCCAGGCCAGGGTTCAGAGGCTGGGTGAAGACAGGAGGCATCTCAGGCTGTTAGTCTGGGAGCCAGGGAGAAACACAGCTGACACAACCACACACACATTGCTACACATGCACATACACAGGGAGCTTTGAAGACCACCAGCCTCAGCAAAGAACCCCCTGTATAACCATTCCTGCGCAGCCCCGTGCGTGTGTGCATGTGCATGTGGTCACATCCAGACAGCCTCTGCAGTGCTTGTGAAATGGAGGGGAAAGAACTGGCACGAGGGAATCTGCCCCGGCCAGATCCGGAAAAAAACACACACACGCGTACCAACAGCAGCAGCAAAACCATCTTGTCTCATTGCCAGACAACCCTGGCTGGCCCCACGCTGCAGGCTTATCCATACTGCTCACACTCCACTCCCGCCCTTGGGACCCAGCAAAACTCTAGGCCCAGGAGAAGCTAACTTTGGACCCATCTCCTAGCCCCTTTGTACCAGCTCCTTGCCAGTGGGGCTCACCCGACTGGAAGAGACGGGCTGGTGTGAGACAGGAGATGCAGGACCCTGGTTGATGGTCTAGTGGGGTCACACCTGCCCTGTGACTGAGGACTATTTTTATGTGGTCCCTTAAAACAAGGGCTGGAGTGCTCCTAAACCCTGGATCCAAAATGTCCTGGGGATCTGAGGCTCTCAGCTTTGGGGGTGGGGGCTGGAGCTCCCCTTTTCAGAGGGGTTTGTGCAGGTCAGTCTGCATGTAGGTGGCACACTTTCCCCTGCTGGATAATGAGAGGGCTGGTGAGCAGGCAGGTAGCCATTGGCACAGCCCATGCAGGAGGAGGCTGGTCCCCTGCTCTTGTGAGCAAACACGCTTGACATTCGAAGACAGAAAAACACTGTGGGTGAAACTGGGGCCAGGCTGGGCAGCAGCTCTGACAATCATTAAACTGGCCAGCCCAGATTTCCCGGCAAGGCGGCCGTAGTCTGGGGCCAAGTGGTGCATACTATGCAAATCACCTGGAGCTGGGAGCATGAATGCTCCAGCTAGGAATTCCCCTAGAGCTGGGCGGATCATGTTACTGCCACCCAGGCTATAAAAGGTGGAGCCGTGGGGAGTGGCCACCTTCAGAGCTGGGCTCTGCACTCACGGATGAGGAGTGGGTAGGAAGCAGAGGTGTGCTGGCAGCTCCCCGTGCTGCTCTGTGGATTAGCTGCTGTTGCTGGGATCCTCATCGCAGAAGGTACCAAAGCAACTCTGGGCTCAGCAGGGCCTTCCCCTGTGTGCTGTGCTGGACTAGGCTGCGCCTGCCCTCCTGCCTCCACCTTATTGGGGCATCTCCCTGGGCACCTGCTGTGGGCCTTGGGAGTGGAAGCATCTGTACAAAGTCCCTTCCTTGGAGCTACCGTGGGGCTGGCAGGTGAATACCAGCCTCCTCTTTCTTGCCAGCATGCACGCAGGCAGTGGACAGATCCTAGTGAGGGCAGCTTTTGGTATGGCTTGTGGGGCTGGCATGGAGGAAGGAGCTGGGCGTGCCAGGGTCCTCTTGTTGTTTCTTGTCACAGAGCAGAAAGCAGGGCAAGCTGGGCACCACCGGGCTGCTTGGGGCTGCGAAAGCCTGGGGAGATGGGGCCGTGGGTGTTTGGGAACTCTGCTTTTCATGCAGCATCTTCCCTGGAGGAGAGTCCAAACCATTTGGGTCTCGGCAAATTCCATCCTTAAAGCGGTAGCTGGATCTGCTCTGGGCATGACCTTTTCAGCATCTGATGAAGTGAGCTCAGACTCACGAAAGCTCATATATCTCTGAGCTAGTCTATAAGGTACATCTCCACCCTGTCTTCTGCCTGACTTCAGGCTAGCAGGGTGAACAACCTCTCTCTGCTCATGGACATGCCATGAGAGAGAGCTTCAGACTGGCGCTAAGACGAACTGCTTACTGAAAGGGTTAAGCCTGCTGGAAGGCAGCTGCCGCCTAAGGGGAAGTTTGTACCAGCACAATGTGTTATTGCCTTCTTATTCCGCTTTATTTATATTGCTCTTGCCTCTGGAACAGAGCTTCATCAGGCAGTGCCTGGAGAACAGGACACTACAAAGGTCCTAGAGGGACATCACTTTTCAGGGGCGGGGAGGTCATCCTGGCAGGCTGCAAGCTGGGCCCTGATCCTGGCTGTGCCATTTCAGGAACCAGGGAGTGCACTGAAGAGGGAGGGTGCAGGGAAGAGGGAAGTCCGTGTTGCAGGTGGTGGTAGCCACTCTGTGAACTGGCTCAGCTCATTCGGGCTGCTTTGGTCTCTTGGCAGAGGGCTCTATGGCAGGATCCTGTGAAATCAGCAATATCTTCTCCAACTACATCAGTGCCATGTACCAGCCGGAGGAGGTGCAGCTGCCCCTGGACCTGCTCACACACCTCGGGGAGGAGAACAGCTTGGGGCTGAGTGTGGCCAGCAGCCAGCTGCCTGTTGAAACTGCAGGTGGGGGCCTATGGGGATTGCCATCCATGCTGGCAGACTTGGGAGGCCACGGGCAGGAAGGGAGGGATCTCTCCTGGAGTAAAAAGGAGGCAGTTACCTTACGATTAGCACGCAGGCTGGAGTTCTGGTGTCACCTCAGCCCTGACTTTCTGTATGACCTGGGATGTGTCCCTGTGCCTCAGTTTCCCCTCTGTAAGATAGGGGTCATGATACTTGCCATGGCCACCCAGCAGGAGTAGTAAGGTGCAAACTGTTCATTCCTGTGAAGCTCCGTGCGGAGCTCGGAGGCTAGAGGGCAAAGCATTACAGTGCCCCGGTCCATTTTGGGAAGCTGGAGGGACCATGGTGGGGCAGGTTGCAATGTCCATCTGATTGCTTCTCAGGCAGCAGGGTGGGGGCTCCTCTCAGGGTAAGAGGCCAGGCCAGGCAAGCCAGTGGCCAGCTGGAGCAAGGGGATTACTGGAGTGCCCTTTAGGAAGAGGCTGGTCCCCCTCTGAGGGTTGGGTCCAGCCTTGATCATCCCCATGTTCTGCCAGGGGGTCCTGCTGAGTGGGTCCACCCAGGGGGTCATAGGGAAATGGCCACATGAGGGGTCATACTGAGACAGGCCACTCTGGAGGCTTCCCCAAACAACCATGACCTGCCCTTGGTCTCCTGCATCCGAGACCCCCATTGAGGAGTGGGAGAGCAGCAGGCAGCATGGAGAGAGGGACCCTGGTAGGCACCACAGTGCAGAGTCTTATCACCACCTGCGACATTGGGGTGCTGTGTGGGGTGGGGGGGGCAGGGTATGTGGGGCTGGGAAGCTGCTGTTCCTGACACACCTCACCTGTGGTGGGGTGCGAGAGCGACCTGAGATAAGGGAGCAGGTGGCTGGCATAGCCATCCACCCAGCAGTGACTAAGCAAGATAAAGCCATGATGTTCTGGGCTGGGCTGGGCTGGCTAGCCCTGCCCCGGGGACGCAGAGCCAAGGTGCGCCGAGAGCCCCTCCCTGACAGGCACCTGCCCTGCTAGCCCCACCGAGCGCTATCCCTGAACCACTGCCCTGTTCCCTGCAGATAAGCCGACGTGGTTCAGTGAGCTCCCGCACCTCTGGAGCAAGGCCCAGGTGCTGGAATGGATCAGCTACCACGTGGAGAAGAACAAGTACGACGCCAGCGCCATCGACTTCTCTTGCTGCAACATGGACGGCCTGACACTCTGCCACTGCACGCAGGAGCAGCTGCGCAACATCTTTGGGCCCTTGGGGGATGAGCTGTATAATCGCCTCCATGAGATCAGTGAGTGCTGTGATCTGGCCTAGGCTGGGCAGGGCCGTGGGGAGGGGGAGATCAGTGAATGCTGCAACTGTTCCAGGCTGAGGAGGGCTTTGGGGAGGAGGGAAGTGGGCTCTTGCTCCCAAGCCAGCCCCCCCTCCTGTTAGCATGGGAGGTTTGGATAGTGCAAAGTGGCACTTGGTGGGATTTGCACCACAGCAACACATGCTCACTCAGGCCCCTGGGAGTGGGAAGCTTCAGTCAGGAGAGCCCATAGGCATCTATGGGATCCACTGAGAGAAGGGGGAGAGCACAGGGCTGACACTGCAGCATGTGTACTTCCCCACTATACAGGCCGAGCACATCTAATCCCAGCCCTGCTTCCTCCCAAAGACTTGGCCTCAGATGAGCTCGGCTGGATCATTGACCTGCTGGAGAAAGACAGCGTGGCTGTTGCCCAGGAGACCTTCCTTGACTCCAACCCCCTAGGTGAGAGAGCACCCTGGCCTTGCACTGTCCATGTGGCCACATACATGAGTTTGAACAGGGCTGACCCTTTCCTGCCTTCTCCATTATACCTAGATCTGGGAAACTCATGCTCGCAGGAGTCCCTGGAGGAGATGAAGTCCGCAAACCCTTTCCATCAGGCAGACTTGGGCTACCTGCTCGGCACCATGTCTCCAGGAAGCTCTGACATTTCAGGTAAACTCCACTGCTCGTGCTCAGCATCATGGCCTGCTTGGCCTTTGGCCCAGGTGTGGCACATGCCAGCCCCGTGTGCAGAGTGGAGAGGCGTGCTTCTTGTATGCCCCTCTTCCCTTCTCAGAGACAAAGCAGCCCTGTGTCATTGTTCAGTGAAAGCCTGGCCCTGCCACCCTTGGAGCAGCTCATGATGCTTGGCAGGAGTGTTCCCCAGGTGCCCCACGAGGCCCAGCCCCCTGCCCCCTTGCTGATGGATCTGGTCAGGTGATGGCTGGAGTTGCTTTCTGCTGCAGAGAAGTATTTGCTGGATAGACATGCCTGGAAATCCAACCCCTCTCCCTTTGCCTTCCAGGGACCGTGATGTCTCACAGCCCCAACTCCCAGGACTCCGGTGGAAGTGACCTAGATATTGACCCTACAGAAGCAAAGTTGTTCTCCCCTGATGGTGAGTTGCTGCTTTCCCACCTGGAGGGGAATGAGTTGAGCTTATTAATGAGCTTATCAGTGGGTGCTTTCTGCTCTCCAGAGATTTGATTGCCATAACAACAGTATGGGCATGCCAACCTAGCCAGGGCTCAAACCAAGATAGGAAAGGTGTCATCCTACTGGGCAGTGGTGACGCATAGGGGGTGTAGCCTGTGCACCCCCTGAGAGAGCTGGTGCACCCCCTGTCAGGCCACACTCCCTGTTTAGCTGGCGGGCAGGGGGGCAGGTGGGAGCACCAGTGGCTGCGGGACTTCTGGAAGTGGTGTGGCCGCTTTTTGGTGAGTGAGATTGGCCACTGGGGGATACTCCCCACCATGGTTGCCGACTCAAGAGGCACCCATGCTCCTGGGAACAGTTTGGTCTTTGGTTCCCTGGGCTGTGGATGATGGCAGGAGAGCTGGTAGTGCCCTGGAGAGGCCTGCTTTAACTATCTGTGGCAGTGGGGGTCAGCCACCAGAGACCCCAAAGCCTTGGCAGCAGGGTGTGCCTCTGCAGCGCTGAATAGGGTGGGGCTCTCAGTGCCCTGTGCCCAGACACATTAACTAAGAGGAAGGGTGGGCATAAGCAGCCAGGAAGAAATTTAGGCTGCAAATGAGAAGGTGGGGTCTGGATGAGAAGCTAGGCTGGAGCAGGGAAGGTTGGGAGCAGCCCCCAGCCATGGGTTGCAGAGTCAGCAGCTTGTAAAAGGGAGCGTGATAAATAAGTTCTGCAAGGGATCATGTGGCGTGATGCTTGTGTTCCTGTTGGACTGTGCCAGGGCACATGGGGAGCACTGGATATCGGAGATGTGGGAGGTGCCCTGTACAGCTGAGCAGCAGCCACCTGTGAGATGTGGCCCCATTCCCCAAGCCCGAGGAAGGAGCCCAAGCACAGAGCACCATAACACTTCTTCCCCTCGGTTTCTGCTTGTAAGGAAAGAGGAACCAGGGCCTGAGGCTGCTCAACTCCCATAGTGAGGACTGTGATACAGACACCTGGACAGGCCAAATAACACATTTTACCTCCTCCTGTGCAGGTGGCTTTGCTGACCATAAGAAAGGGGAAATGAAGCACGGCAAGCGGAAAAGGGGAAGGCCCCGGAAACTCAGCAAGGAGAACCGAGACTGCCTGGAGACCAGGAAGAGCAAGCACTGTACGTGAGGGGCTGGCTGGGCTTCGTTAGGGGGTGTGCTGGGCTGGGCCCCTGAATATGCCCTGTCTCGTTCACATGGTGAAGTGAATGGTGGAAGCAGGACAGGTGGCCCGTCTATGTTGGGATAGCTGGGAGAAAGATTGGGGACCCATTGTCTATGGAGCTCCAGTACCATGCACAGTGGAGCCCTGTGCTTTCTGGCTGGGGGGCTGATAGCCAGGGCTAGTGGGCCCGGTCACCTCTCCCGGGCACAGCCTGAGGAGGTGGCTGGGCTTCAAGGGAGTGCCAGCAGGCTGTGGAGAAAGAGACACCTCCTCCCTCTGGTTCTGGGACAAGAAATGTTTGGTCCTGCAACCCTGGTCCCCGCATCACTCCAAGCCGCTATGCCCCCGCCTCACCCCACAGGATGTGATGGGGGTAACGCAGCACCTTTGTAAACTGTGCTGGGGGGTGAGATCATCAGTAGGGCTCAGCCCCTGGCTTGGATGGGATGGGAGATGACCCTGAGCAAGCCCTCCCCAGCCACTCTTCCCAGGCAGCAGTTACTGGGATCTGCTCCTGCTGGACTGTGTGGGCAGGGCACTGCCAGCACAGCCCGCAGCTCATGCCTGCTGCAGGTCTCAGCCCAGGCCTGCCGCCTCCTCTCCTGGGGTTGGGGTGGTGAGATTGCAGCTGCTGCCTTTCCTGCATCGGCTTTTCCATTGCAGCTCCAAGAGGGACCCACCTGTGGGAGTTTATCCGCGACATCCTGATCCACCCAGAGCTGAATGAGGGGCTGATGAAATGGGAGGACCGGCGCGAGGGGGTCTTCAAGTTTCTCCGCTCGGAGGCTGTAGCTCAGCTCTGGGGACAGAAGAAGAAGAACAGCAGCATGACCTATGAGAAGCTGAGCCGGGCCATGAGGTGAGCACCCTAGGGATGCCCTGGGGACATGGGACAGGGAATGGAGCCTGAGCCAAGCCCCGTGGCTAAACAGGCTGTAGGCCCGTGAAAAGCTCTGTGCCTTGCAGACTCCCCCAGACTCCTGACCCTAGCCTAGTGCCTCACACCCAGCTTTCCCATAGGGAATGGCTTCTCTCCCCTCCCTGTGACTCCTGCTACCCACAGCTCCTGGCTCTGCCCCTCCCAGAGAGGTGCTGGCCTCTGCACTAGCATATCTGGTTGACTTGCACAGAGTCCTGATCTCAACCCCTTCCTTTCAGGTATTACTACAAGCGGGAAATCCTGGAAAGAGTTGATGGAAGGAGGCTGGTGTACAAGTTTGGGAAGAACTCCAGCGGCTGGAAGGAGGAAGAAGTGTTGAACAGGAGTAAAGAGCTATAGGAGCCTTACATGAACTCAGGCATTGCCCTCTTGGCCCAGGGGCAAGACCCAAAGCATAATGCACTGAACCCAACCCTTGCACCAGAGACTTGGCCAGATGTTGGAACCCAAAGCTGCCGTTGTGTGCAGCGTGTTAGACTCCAGCCCCTTCCTAGGGGCAATGGTGTGTGTGCTGGTTCTTTGCCAGTGCCTCAGTATCGAAAGCTGATATTTTGGCTGAAGTAGGTTATTGTAAACCATTATTTCTGTTGTTAACATGTTGGACTCTATTCTCCAAGTGGACTTACAGTGACCTGCGCTTTCTTGAAGCATGTCTGAAGCTCACAGTGTGGAAGGGACATGTGCTATTTGCAGTGATCAGATTCCAGGGAGCCATATATAGGATGGTCCAAAGCAGAACATAGCAGGGATTCCTGGGTACCACTGCAGTGGTGGCCCAGGAAACTGGATCTGCCACTCTGCCACTGGGGAAGCTGGCCTGCCACCTCACCTGTTACTGAGTTGGAATGAAGAGAACCAGCTCAGATCCCTGGGGCCTTGCAGAGCCTTCCCTTTCCACTACATGTTTTGCCAGCTGTGCTGCTGGTCCCACAGGTGATGGACAAGTAGCATCTGCCCTGCAGCTGTTGTGGGAATGGCTGTGTTCTGCATTCACAGGCAGATGCTCAGCCTGGCTGATTGGCTCCTACAGCATAAGTGACTGTGGGCTCAAAGCGAGTCCAAAAGAACCATGAATTTTAGGTGGCTCCAAAGGGACCATGGTGAGGAGCAGGGCACTAAGCAGCATCTCAGTTCTGGTATCCAGGGAGTGCACATCCATGAGCCAATATACCATCAACCATCTCTCTGAGATCTCTTCTCCCACCACATGCGGTGTCCTTTCCCCAAGAGTGGATTGTCTCCTGCTTCTAATTTATGTAATATAAACAGAGAATATATAATGTATATAAAAATCTATTTTTTCATAAATAAGGTTGTTCCTGTGTGATTGCGAGTGTCCTAGAAGCACTTGGCATTTGCAAAGCAATGATTGTAGCTAATTTTCAGCTGGACTGAAATTATGTTATCGTGGCATCAGTGAGCTGGTCCCACAGAGGGCTCTGGGCCATGTGTGAGGTTTTCTCCTTTTTTAGTAATAAACATATCAGAAATAAATCATTGCTTTTTTAACTGTGTGTAATTAGTTTTGGTCATCATTGTTGCTTCTGCAATGAAGGGGTTGAGGGCCCAACCTGGGGAGGAACCAACCTCTATCTTTCCATATGCTCTGCAGTCATCTCTCCTGCCTGGAGCTCAGAGTCCTCAGTCCTACTGGTACTGGCTCCCCCAGAAGAGGCTCCAGGATTTCTGGTGGTAGGAAGAGATGAGCTGAGTCTCTTCCTAGCATAATAGGGGCCAAGGATGGTGAACTGGGCCTTCTTCCAGACTTCAGATGCCAGCTCAGCTGTACAGGCATGTCTGTAAGCTATTTACATTGATTTCAAACTACTTGAACTAGTAACAAGACAAAGATACAAAGAAAAATGCTATTTGCTGATAATAATGCAACCAGGCACTTCAGCATCTCTGCCCATTCCAAGTAGGCAGACCGGGACACGCACTGCAAAGACTTTTTTTTGTTTTTTTGAAAAATGTATTTCTATATTTTATTTATACACACACACACACACACCATCTGGCATACACTTTACATCACACACCTTAAACCACATTAAGAAACCACGCAACCATTACAATAAACACACCCATTCCCCTGTGCCCCCACACACCACCAACCTGCTGCCCTTCCCTAACCCAATCACAGTCCTTTAGTCTAAGCCCTGACGGGTTTACATTCTCAGTTCATTCAGTGTCCTTTTCCCTGTTGATGTAGCTGTCACTTCTGCTGCTGCTGCTGATCCTGTTGCTGTCTTCCGTGCTGTCTCCAGGTCCAGTTGCGTCATTGTCCTCTCCGTTCCCCCTGTCCACTTCCCCTCCCAGGGGGTGGTCTTTGAACAGCCTGAGCCAAGTGTCCCTTTTCCAGGTGGAGTTGGCTGCGTCTTCTCCATCCTCTCTCACTGCTTTCTGGTTGTAGGACTGGCGTTCACTCAGGAACATTTTAACACAGTCTGTTTCCTCGAGCTCAGTGCGTCTGTACATCAGGAGGTTCCTGCATTGCCACAGGGCGCTTCTGACGCAGGACACAAACTGGTCAAAGCAGGTTGTCGGGGACCCCTGCTGTTTATTCAGGTGTCCGTATAGTGCCACCTCCCTTGTCATCAGCCTAACCCCTGTCACCTCTTTGCGGAGCTGGCTTACCTTCTTCCACACTCCCTTGGCATCGGGGCAGAACCACAGGAGGTGGTCGATGGTCTCGCTTTCATCTTGGCAGCTTTCCCTGGGGCAGCTGGGGCTAATCCCTCTTCCCTCTCTGTATCCCCACACCCTCACTGGGAGTGCATGGTGCATTATTAGGCAGTTCACATCTGTGTGGTCCTCTCGTAGGTCCTTGTGGAAGATCTGGTCCCAGATGGCTTGGAAGTCATCTTCATGAAGCAGCCCCATGGTCAATAGCCTCTCTGTGTCTGGCTGCCTTCTGTATCTTCCTGCGGTTGGTCATAGTCGCCAGCCTTTCCTTCTGTAGCCTGTACTCACTCCAGAACTCATTCAGCACACTAGAACCAGGGGTGCTCCACAGTGCACCATCTCTGTTTGGCTGGAGCGTACGGTCCCCATGGTCTCAGGAGGCGACCTGCAAAATACTTGACAAGATAGGCTGTTTTGGTCACTGGCCCAGTTGCCAGCTTGCAGATCTGGCTTGTGTACCATGCCCGCAGGAACAGGTGGGGCACAGTCCCCCTGCAGTGCTGCGCCAGCTACAGCTCTGGCAAAGATTCTGACTGATGGGGTGAATCTCTGCCCTGGCTACTGCTCATGTGTCCCCATGAGTGGCTTGATTTCTTTCAAGAGGCCACAGGGGAGACAAAGTCTCTGTGCCCATTGATGAGGAGTCAGCCCCATGAGCTCTGCGTGGGGTCAGATCCTTTCCCACCTATTGAGCATCTATGTGCACTTAGGTGTCTAAGTGTGATACTACATTGCATTTGACTCAAGTCCTGAAAATCTATTCATGTATCTGGTTTTGTAACACTCTGTCATCTTACTCTTTGAGCCTGAGGCACACAAAGCAGCAAGAAAGAGGAGAAGGATTCACTTCTCTCTTGTATTAAGTGTTTTTCAGGGACCTGAGAAGGGTGGAATAGAATGGCACTGAGGGAGGTAATTTTCTTTCCCTTTGTACATTTAAATGGCAGCTTTTTAGCTTTGAGTGCCAAAAATACCCCTTACATACATGTAATAGCTGTATTACCCCTGCACTGTGGGTACATAATAGGTGTATGTACACTGAGCTAGCTCAGTAGGCCAGGCACTGGCCACACACATGTGCCTGCTGTGGACAGGTACTGGCATCTATGACACAAAAGTGTCAGCAAATAGAAACCCATGACTAACAGGTCTTTGACTCCAATGGCAGCAGCAGCTCCTCTCATGTTTTGGCTCAGTAGCCTAGTGCTTAGGGCACTCTCTCAACAGCCAGAGACCCTGGTTCCAGGTCCCTTTGTTCAGAGGGGGTTTGGAGCTGCATCTCTGACTGCCTAGCATAGTGCTCCAAACACTTTTCTACAAGCTAGGAAGACCCAGAGTCTTCTCTGGTGTTGCTTTTGAATCTGGCTCCCTGGGTGGCCAAGAAAAGAGAGCATGTGGGACAAGGAGAAAAAAGAGCAAACTATGCCTTAGAAAGGAGCAGACCCTGGGTTCTAGCTTGGATCTCTATTCCAGGGGGCAGAATTTTCCTAGTGCTCTCCATCCGTTTTATCTAGGGACCATTCAACACAGGGGGCAGTGGCTCACATCCAAACACTGTCCCAACTATGCAGTGGCTAGGGCTAAACCATGGGAGCTTCTGCCACACCCTCCTTTTTTCTTGGGCTTGCATGCAGGTCTGTGTGTACCCAGGCTATGGGCATGTGTGCACACACAGCCAATGTAGTGTATTGCATTGTATTGTATTGCAATGCAGTACAGCCAATACTTAACCTGGCAGGGGAGACACCATGATGATGGTGTTGATCCAGGTGGCTTTACTGTATCTGGAAGGGAAGATCCCCTTCTTCTCAGCTTTGAATGCCTTGATGTAGTTGAGGGTGGAGACCTGTCCATTGCACTGCAGGCAGCACCCCAACAAGAATCTACTATAGCCTCCCAATTGAAGAATCTTAGCTATACAATTTATGGTGATGGGGAATTGCTCTTGGGATTTCCCTCTAGCTTGCTCCTATGGCCTTTTGACTAAGGGCAAGTGAGACGAGGGGGCATCTGAACCCTAAAGCCTCTGGGCTTGCATGTAGGATACCTGGCCTGCCATGGAATTTGGCAGTATCTGAAGCCCAAGACTGATAAGTCCAGGAGGTAGGATACTTGCTGGTGGTAGCACTACACAGACCTGAACAACTGAGCTTTGCTTGGCTGATGAAAACTGGAGCTGATTTGGCTAATTTGGCCTGAAAAACAAAATTAAAAGAACGCCCCACAGCAAATGCAGTGTACGCACATAGGCTCACGTGCCCAAAGTATAAAGCAAGAATCAAACAAAGATGGCTAGGTAGACAGCTAGAAAGCCACTCTTTAGACATGGGAATGGAATTCCACCGAGTCCACTTATGTGCCTAATGGGTGGAACAGAATCTGGCCCTAGAGCCATGGCCCCAATGGGGACACCAGTCATAAATGGCAAGTGCTCTTTCCAAACAGCTGTACCATCTCCTTTGCGGCTTCTCATAGTGACTAACTTAGTGCATGGATGCAGTACAGAAAAGAACAATGGCTCCTTCCCAGTTTGGCACTGGTTTATCAGCTGGCTCTCCAGCCAGGAAGGGACAGCCCAGTGGCTGCAGCAAGGACAGAGGAAAGGGGAGGGATGGTGACTCAGGAGAGTGCTGTGCCACCGAATAGCCCAGCGGTGGCTTCCTTCCAGAGGAGAGGTGGGTGGATCCCTCTCCATCTGGCTCAGGTGAGCATCACCTTGCATGCTCTTCTTGGAGGTTGGAAGTTGGGAAGAGGCAGAAGTAGACTAGCTGGCTGGTGAGAAGGGGTGGGGGCCATGTTGCTAACATGAGCTGAACAAATGGAGCTCCCAGCACCTCTCCTCCAGCAGCAGGGATTTCAGACATCTGTCAGCCCTTGCACCGGGCTCTTTCTTGAGTTCTCCTTATCTATCAGTGCCCTTTCTGGAGTGTGGCATCAGGGATGGGCACAGAGACACAGTAACCAACCAGTCTCCTCTGAGCCAAACCTAGAGGCAATGCCTACTTAATGCTGCCTGGTTTACGGTCCCACAAGACCTTCACAACCACCTCGTACTTGGAGCTTAGGCTTAGCTGGTTTCCACCCTGGTGTCCCAGCCCCTTCCAGAGTCCCTGCTTTGCAGCCCTCCATCCTGCATAGATGGAAGTGCCTGTTGGATCATCTCAGTTATGCACCTGATGGAAAATGCTCTGATCCCAGGACTTGCTTCACATGGCTGCAGTGGGAACTAGAGCTAGAGCTTCTTGCTGAAGCATCTCCTTGGACTCTGTTGAGGCAAATGACAGCTCCTTGCCCTTGGTAGTTGGTGGGGGGAGTGGGGTGCAACAGGCAAGGAGCATGGCTGCTGCTTGCTGCGTGTAGGGGGAAGGGCTCTGGCAGGAGGCAGGGCCCCAACCTGACTGCTTTCCATCCTTACTCCTCAGCCAAGGGCAGTTGCTGCTGCGCCCTGGCTATGGGGGAAGGGACTAGGCTGCTGTCCTAAGTGTACAGGCATGTACTGGCTGCAGGACGATACTAGATCTCTGTGATCACAGCCTTCCTGAAAGCTTGATGAAGAAGGCCTGGTCATCTGGTTGCAACACCCACTGGAAAAGAGCTCTCCATATGAACAGACTCAAGTTGCTCTTCAACAAAAGAATGGCTGAGGAACAATGCTGGCCTTCATGCATGTGTGGGAAAGGGGGTGGTTCACTTGCAATTGCCATGGAGGACATCTGATAGACTCTTATCAAACCTGCTGTACCAATGTGCTTTTAAGGCTTCTGTATCCCAGATGTTCCCTATAGCTTGGCGAGTTTATGGACAGCACCAAGGGCCCCTGTGCACAAGATACCAGGAACTGCCACAGGTTTTGCTCACTGAAGATATCCAGTTGTTGGCTTCTTTACTCTTCATCCCAACAGGCATGCAACCATACCAGTCCCTCTTGCAATTAATTGTGACGTGGGCTCTGGACATGGCTACTACTCTACGGAAGGCAATCATACTGCAGGTTCCAGGAGCTGGGCTGAGCTGCCTGTTGCTCCTTTGTCCTCCGCAGAGCTCAGCTACCCCTAAACTTTAGATACTACAGGGTTCCCCATGATCTCTACCTTTGTCACTGTAATATTTATATTTAGGCTAAAGAGCCAGCTGTAAGCTAAGTAGTCTCTCTCCATGTAATTGCTTTGGCTTGCAACTTCAGCCTCTGCTGCACAGCTCACATATCTGCAGGAGAGGTACAACCAGCACATGATGGGGCTCCTCTCAGCTTGATCTAGGGATGTGCAAGAGACATCATAATTTAGTAGCAGAAAATAGATCATAGGGTATAGAACCATCCCCAGGTCTCTGAAGCCCAGACACTCACTTGGTGCAAGCACTGCAGCCAGCACTGCCATGCTATTGTGCTGTGAGAAAGAGACCCAGGAGAGCATGTTTTAATACCACCCCCTGAGAGGTGTTTCCCCTCCCATAGCATGGGTGCCACTGCCATTTGGGAGGGATTGTTAATGACACCCAGGGCTGGGGAGGTTCTACACTTTCAGGAGCGGTGTCTGCCCCAGCCCAGGAGACAGCACAGGCTTATGTTCCCATTGCTGGAGACCCAGCTGTCTACACTGAGCAGAATAGGCTGGGAAGTAGATTGCCCTCTCGTAGCACTAGGCCAGATTCCAAAACATCTGCTTGTCCCAGACCAGAGATAAAAGCCCAAATCCCAGCATTTTTCACAGCCTGAAGTTAATAAAAAATGCATTTAGAGTAAAGTAAAACTTGTTTGCTCTACAACTCCACAGCAGCCCTTTTCCGAGCCAACCTTTGGCTCATATGATAATGTTTGCTGCCAAGCAAGTTGCTTCACACTGGGTGTGTCCACATGTTAATTAGTGTGCTTTTGCCACTGCACATTAAATTTAGAACCTCTAATGTGAGGTACTAACTAAATGCACAGTAGGCTGCTCTAATGTGCAGCAATGAAAGTGCGCACTTTTTTAGTGACACCTAATGCTCAGTAGCCTAATTTTACTGTGCACTAGTGTATTAGCACCATTTTTGCCATGGTGCTCTAATGCACAGTAAAATAGGCTACTGTGCATTAAAGTGTACATGTAGACATGCCCACTGGGTGCATTTACACATGCAAATAATGCAATTCAATATACTCCAGCTCAATTTGAGCCAGACTAAACTAATCCCAACATACCATCTACACTTGCATTTAAGTGTAGTAATTTACTGGGGGGTAGGATAGCACCTGTATCTGATGGGACTATCCTACACTGGAGTAAATGAATCTACTGCACACTAATTGCACTGCACGTATAGACAGTGACACTTTACTGCTCATTAAGTTAGTCTAATGCACAGTAAAACACACACGTAGGCATGCCTACTGAGGAACTGCAGCTTTCCCTCTGACGATGCAGAATAGCAGGTTTGCACACTGGAAACATTCCTCCCCGCTTTCATTTTTTAAAATGAAAAACCCATTGGCAATGATGTGCTGTCACAGGAGGCTTCAGTGCAGATGCACAGGTGATTTCTGGCAAGAACGGTTGGTCAAAAACTCTCCGACCAGCTGGAATTCTGCATCCCAGACCAAGGCAGGCCTGTGCCCAGGCAGCTGCTCCTTTCTGGACACCCACATGCATCATGGGCTCAGCAATAGTGGTAGGACTTCCCAGCATTTGGTGTCTTCCTGCCAAGGAAGCAGCCACTGACCAGCATGCAAAGATCATGGCAACAGTTCCCCAACTCACTGGCCCCCTGGGCCTTTCACTCTAGCCCTAACTGAACATTGGGCCCGGACTTCAGGTGTGGCATATTTAATTCATGGGTGCCTGTAGACATGCGGGGATGCTGCTGCTACAGCGTGTCGGAGCAGACTCAATTAATTGAGTCTGCTGGAGCATGCCAATTAGTGTGCTTCAGCAGCCTTTAGGTCTCATGTATTCAGTGTCCTTGCATTTCAAAATTGCAGTGGGAGCACTTTAACTAAAGCTCATTGAACGAGCTTTAGTTATAAAAGCTCATTGAATGAGCTTTCATGGGACACTGAATACATGAGATGCTGCAGGTGCTTTAATGAGAGCGGCTCTTGGAGAAATGCTTTGATCACCTCTGTTTGGGTCTGTCAAGGTGTGAACTCCAAGTCACCCATCTCAAGCTGAACGGCCTGGGAGGCCCACTGTTACCTTCCACAAAGGGGATCATGGGGCCACGCTGCGCAGACCAGGACAAAGCACTGCACGCTGGGTCACGTACTCTCCACGCATGATGCCTCAGGAAAGCTGCTGCTGAGGCTGTTGCCAAAGATGGCAAATCAGGACACAGGGAGATGTGGGATTTTGGACAATTATAAAGACGGGTTTACTGATTTCTGAGGGTGCCAGCAGGGTATGCTCAGCTCCAGTTACAAGCTTTCTTTCTCCAGAACTATGGAGACGAGGATGTTCTTTGTTTCCAGTGGAATCGGAGATTGTCATCTAATCACCTGACTCCAGGAGCTGAGTCTTTAGAAGAAGACACAAGTTAGCCCCAGACTCAGGGTAAACTGTGGAAGCTGGGAACACTGAGTCACCTGTCTTGCCTGAAAGTAGATGAAGCAGGCCCTGAGGTGCCTGGGGAAGTGCCAATGTGATCCTCAGGCTGGGTGAAGACTGTGCACCCCAGGCTCCATAGCAGCGGGTGTCAGTGCCCGCAGGGGTGTGAGCTGAGAGTCATTCCAGTGTTTGTGTAAGGGAACCAGCCCATTGCTGACCAGTCACTTGGTTCTCAGAGACCATGTTTTCCAAGCCGATGTTTCTTGGCTCCCGTGAATTGATCCTAGTCCAGGTGTCTGTGGGCCCTCCAGGATCTGGAGACAGAGCTCTGCAGAAACAAGCAGGCTGGTGGTTGAGAAGGGCTGCTGTGCTGGGATCCTCCAGCCCTGTGGCAGCTCAGCACAAGAGTATGTCTATGGTAACTGCCAAAAATCTCAGATCGACAGCGACAAGGACTGGGAATGAACTGAGAAGGGAAACCCCAAATCAGGGCTGGGACTAAGAGACTGCATTTGGGTTAGGGAACGGCAGAGGGTGGGTGCGCGTGGGCGAGGGGAGCGGGTGCAGTTATTGTAACGGGTACGTGGGCTTATTAAGGTGGTTTGGAAAAGAAAAGGTGCAATGGAAGTGTATGACAGAGGATGTATATAGATATACACCTAAATCTATTTATCTAGATAAATAGATATATTTTAATAATAATTTTTTTAAAACTGCCAAAAAGCTCAGATCTGTCCAGAGACCAAGGAGGCCCAGGGACCTGACCTGGGCACTGCAAGGGGAAGGGTAATGTACCAGTGGTACTAGTGACGGTAGCAGGGGGCTTCTATTCAGGGAGGCACAAATTCAGGCCTGGGTGCTCCGATGGTGCCAAGGGGAGGGTAGTCACAGCGTGAAGCCAACAACAATATTGCCTCTTGTTCTCTCTGCATAGCTGAAGCATGAGGTAAGAGAGCCCATGGGTGTCAAACAGAGTCCAGGAGCCCGCTGCAGCACAGAGTGGGTGAGGTGTTTATCCTCCGTCAATAGATAACCCTGGCAGATTGGCAGGCAGGGAGTAGCGGCTTGTCACGCATTCGGCTGCCCTGGCAAGCTTGGCTTGTTTACCGAGGCAGTTTCATTTCTTTGCCGCTATGGATTGTATTACCTAACAGGCCTAAGACAATGTTTAACCAGCTCTGGCAGCAGCACCCAAGCTGTCTGTCTCGCCTTGCCTCACCCCAACGTTCCCACCGCAAGCCCAACCTCCGTGACCTGCTGAGCAGCAGAGCGGGTCCTGCCAGGGCAGGGCAGGGCAGGGTGGTAGATTGGGGAGCTGGTTTAGGAGCTGTTATGGAGGCGGCGTGGGGGTGGTGGGGGACTTTTCAGTCCATTCCCCCAGCTGCAGTTGTCTTTGTCCCGAGGCCAGAAGGCATGAGGGGGAACAGCTTGCTGTGCGAGGGTGGGTGGTGGATAGCAGAAGCAGCAATCCTCCGTGCAGTTCCATGTGGCTGCTCCCCACTGTGCTCAACCAGGATAGAAAGCCCCAGGGGATGAGGGGGTGGCAGCAGGGGCTTGTGGGACCAGTGGCACAGAGACAGCAGGGTTGGCAGGGCATGGTGGTTGTGGGGATTGGTTCACAGATCTCAGGACCAGTTGGTGGCAGGTAGCAGCAGTGTCCCAGCACCAGTCCAGGCACGCCGAGGTGCTTGTGGTGGTAGAAGGGAGAATCACCAGAGCAATCTCCCCTCCTATCTAGCATCCCCTAAATGGCAAAAATGTCAGGGAGGGGGCTCACCCAAAGGCCCTCCATTCACTCACAGCCTTAGGGCCTCTACAGACTCCTCAATGCCATTGGTGCCCTAATAGCTATGGCTGCAAAAAAGGGCCCTCCTACCTGCAACTAGCTAGAAGACTCTGCTCTGTCCTACCGGACCCGACCTGATCATGACAGGCCAGGCACTCATGACTTGCATACTCTGCTACTCTGGGGTAAAGCCACCACACACCTGAATGTGTTTACACAGGGACTAAATGCAGCCACCCATCCTCAGTGGCAGAATGCCATGCACGTCAGCCTGAGGCACCAGCTCCCCATCCAGCATAGAGCCCTTGTATAGTCTCCACCCTGATACTTAAGGCCTAAACTGGAAGGGGCCCCGACCCAATCTCCCCCAGTAGCTATGATTCATGGGAGCAGTGGCACTGATGCCAGGAGAGTCGTGGGTGCAGAATACAGAATCTCCCCAGGTAACAGATCTAGACTGCACAACTCCCTGACACCGGAGATGTGAGATACAAGCTGCAAGCAGCAAAACTCATTTATTCCACTGGGCTCTCTCTCAAGAAATACCTTCATACTGCCACACAGCCTTAAATGGATACAGACTAGCACAGGTACTCACATACATGCACACACAAACCCAGCTGTCTCATCACTTTGCTCCCAGTATGCCAGCAAATTAAGAGTTATGGATATTACTGGCCATTTTCAGGCGCCTGGCTACTCTGGTTGTTTCATACATTTAGAAAGAGATGCAAATTAAGGGACAATATTTTCCAGTCAGAAGAGATAATGGCTCAGTCCAGGTCCTGTGCACATGTGTCCAGTGCCTATGTTCTGTGCAGCACTACTGATCACACGCAGTCTGTCTGCTCCCACTGTTCCGGTACAAGGCACCCATGAAAACATCTTGATTGTGCTTTGAATTTATTATTAAAATGGATTCTCAGATTTTATCTTTTTTTAACCATCCCCCCTAGACAGACTGAGCCCTAGAGGCAGCTCCATGCCTGGCTAGGACTGTTGAGGCCCAGCGAGGGAGAAGTTACTGGGAAAGGGGTGGGAGAAAGTGTGTTTTATCCAAAACCTGCCCCCTACTCAGGTGGGAAGCTGTGGGTCTAACTCCCAGGCCAAAAATAGCTCTAGGGCAAAACCATACCCACCTGGGTTCCTCCCACACCAAGTCATTTTCATCTATCAGCAAGGTTTCACAACGCAAAGTCTTGATGCTGGCAGTCAGTAGGGTGGGATGTTCTTCCGTATCCCAACACCTTGTCTTCACAATTGGCTTGGGTTGGTAAGATACAACAGGTTGACGTGGTGCATCATTTCCAAAGCCCAAGCATTTAAAGGTGCTGAGAGGATGGTGAAGGCTTCCATAATCCTGATATTGCCAGTGAGCAGACACCCACTGGACTAGTTCCCATTTCTCAGACTGCACAGGAGCAGTTAGGACAGCTCTAGGTGCTTTTGCATATCCCAGGCCATAGCTTTTTAAAACTCAAATAAGGGAAAAGTAGGTCACCTGGGGTAGCTCTGCAGGGCACAATATCTTACCCTTCATCTGAACCTCTTCTAACTTCCACTGCACTTTCCATCCCTGCCTAATGGGAGTCACCCTTCTCCAAGAATGGTGGCTCATAGGGGGAGTCAAACACCTGCTTGTACTGCAGACCTGAGGGGCTAAATTCAGACCTGCTGGGTCAGCAGCTGCGACTGCTTGGTATCCAGGGAGTGTGCTGCTCAAACCTCATCTGCCTGTGGCCTGGAGAATGGGTGAGGAGACATGCTGGAGCCTGGGGTTATTCAGGAGGTCTCCAGTGACAGAGACCAGGAACCATTTGAATGGACTAACAAGTGATAATGACCCTTAGCAGAATTGGGCATCCCAGAAGGGAGGGAGGAAGGACTGATGGAAACCAAAATCACATGTACATGGGAGCCAGGGGACCATACTGAGTGGGCTTCATCGTGCTGGCAGAGCACATGCAAATAAGGACTGTTTCTACCAGCTGTCCCTTCCCACCTGACTCCCCCTTTCCCAAACCTCACTTCCCTGTGTCCTCAAGCCCTCCCTGGTCTTCTCTTTTCCCCAAACTTCCCTAGGTTTATTGGTGCAATGGTGAGTTCCCATTGAGTTAATTAGGAACAGGACTGGACCCTAAAGTGGGATGAACTGGAGAAGCATCATGTGCCTGCCAGAGATTATGTGCAGGGCCAGAGTCTCTCTTTCAACCCTTGTGTTTCATCCCAGCACCATAGGAGGAAGCCAGAACTGGCAGAACCTAGCTTCCTGCAGAGCATTCCTGTGGCACAGGGGTGTCGGAGCAGGTGATCAGTCCTGAGTGGAGGTAGGGTGGACCCAGCAGACCCCAGAATGCAGTGTGCCGAGGCAGCTGATTCCAGTGGTGCTGACCTGGATGCATACACTGAAAAATTTTCTAAAACAAAAATGGGGCTGCATTGAAAACAACTAGCTTTTATGGGAAAATATCATTTTCTTTGACATTTTTGAATGGGAAATTTCTAGATAAAACATTTTTTTTTATTTGTTTTCAACTGATATCTGCATATTGGTTTTTGAAAATATTCCTTCTTCAAAATCTCAGATGCCTGCACACCTTTCTTGTTTCTTCCTCCTTTGTGCTCTCTTAAGAGCAGGGAGGGAGGCTAGCTGAAGGCAGAGCAGGCTCACAATTGTACCTTTGCAACTCCAACTTTCAAAAATAGCTGGAGACATTTAGAAAGAGTCATTGACTTTCATTTTCCATTTGCTGCTCTGGAGCTTTTCCACAGCTGGAGATGCTTTGAACATTACATTGTGGAAAAAAAGCAAGACAAAGTGAGGCAACATGAGGTCTATGAGTGCTCCCAGCTCTGCTATTCTGGCTGGAGCTCTGGCACAGCTCTTTATCTGGACCATGAACCCTACACCAGTTCAGGGTCCTTGCTCTTGGCTGACCCAGAGTTTCAGAGCCAGCATGTAGAGATAAGTGCAAGAGGGGTTTGTGATGCGTGTGAAAAACCAGCTACCCGGGAAACTATAGGCCAGTTAGTCTCACCTCTATCCTTGGGAAAACTCTGGAAAAAAGCATTAAGGATCACATTTGTGGAAGCCGAGCAGGGGAAATCAGCATGGATTCACTGCAGATAGATCCTGCCTGACTAACCTTGTTTCTTTCTTATGACCAGGTCACAAAATGCTTAGACACAGGAGTTGAGCTAAATGCCATCTACCTAGACTTTAAGAAGGCCTTCGATACGGTATCTCATTCTGTTCTTGTAAATAAACTGACAGGCTGTGATGTAGATGATTACACAGTCAGGTGGGTAGCAAGTTGGCTTGGGGTCACACCAAGAGAGTGGTGGTGGATGGGTCGATATCTACTTGGAAAGATGTGGGCAGTGGAGTCCTGCAAAGCTCGGTCCTTGAACCAGTGCTATTCGATGTCTTCATCAGTGACTTGGACAGGCGCGTGGAGAGCACCCTGTCCAAGTTTGCTGATGATACCAAATGATGGGGCAAAGTTAACACATCAGAGGGTAGGGAATGGATCCAGGCAGATCTGGACAGGTCGGAAAAATGGGCAGAATGAAATAGGATGCAGTTCAACAAAGACAAGTGCAAAGTACAGCACCTGGGCAAAAAGACCCACCAACACACTTACAGGCTGGGGGAGGACCTTCTCAGCAGCACAGCAGCAGAAAGGGATCTTGGAGTCATAGCTGACTCCAAGATGAACATGAGTCGTCAATGTGGTGAAGTGATCAACAAGGATAACTGCATTTTATCATGCATTAGCAGATGCATGACAAACAGGTCCAGGGAAGTGATGCTTCCCCTCTATGTGGCACTGGTCAGGCTGCGGTTGGAGTACTGCGTCCAGTTTTGGGCGCCGCACTTCAAGAGGGATGCGGAGAATCTTGAGAGGGTTCAGAGGAGGCTGCTCATATGGTCCGAGGCCTGGAGGCAAGGCCCCATGAGGAGAGACTGAGGGACCTAGATCTCTTCAGTCTTTGCAAGAGAAGGCTAAGAGGTGATCTTGTGGCTGCCTATACATTTATCAGGGGAGGCCAGCAGGGAATAGGAGATGTGCTATTTACTAGGGCAGCCCCTGGAGTAACTAGGAACAGTGGCCACAAAGTGACAGAGAGTAGATTTAGGTTGGACACTAGGAAGAACTTCTTCACAGTAAGGGTTGCCAGAAGCTGGAATGGGCTCCCAAGGGAGGTGGTGCTCTCCCCTACCTTGGGGGTCTTCAAGAGGAGACTGGACAGGCACCTGGCTGGGGTCATCTGACCCCAGTGGTCTTTCCTGCCTAGGGCAGGGGGTTGGACTCGGTGACCTACTGAGACCCCTTCCAACTCTAACATCTATGAATCTATGAATGCTGCCCACAAACCAGCCCAAGCTCATTCCAGGCACCTGGACGTCGTCAGAAAAAACAAAACAAGATAAATGTGGCCAAGTTTTATGATACAAAATGAGACTGAAGATATATAGCATCTGATTCAAGACATGAGAACTCCCTGGGTTGGGCTTACAGTTCTTGATACCCATGCAAAGGGGGGGTGTGGGAAACTACCGGGCAAAGCCAACACACCTCAAGGCCTGGACAATGAGGAATGAGACACCAGAAAGGTGGCCTATCAAACCTCTTTGTACAGGTGCAAATGACAGGCAAGAGGCATGAAGAAAGGGATCAAAGCCTCCTTACAAATGCCCAACTTGGCTTGCCCTGGACTTCCAGCACAGCTCTAAACTGAACTAAGATTCCCAAGGGTATGGTAGGAGGGGACTAGGCCCGGTGCAGGATACAAGCAGGAAGCCCAAAGCATCTCTTTGAGGGCCTTTAGGAATACATTTTCTCCCTGGGATTCTCACTTTCAGCACTGAAACAGATTTGGGTTCCAAAGTGCTGGCTTAGGCACCTCGGGTGTCATCTCCAGGCCAGCTGGGAAGAATCTTCCATTGACTTCCCTGGAAGTCTTTGGAAAGCCAGGGCCCTAATGGATTTCAGTTTACAGCATTAAGCACCCATATTTGCTTTGTCTCTTTGTGACAAAAGAGAAGGTGATTGAACCCACAAGGACTCCCTCCATAGGTCTACACCAGGGGTTGGCAACATTTTTGGGCAGAATGCCAAAAACACTCACAATCTTGACTTGTAAGAAGTTGGCAGGCCAGGGGCAGATGGAGGGGGAGCCCCAAGGGGCCTGATCCTTGTTGTGGCAGTGCAGCCCAGGCCCCTTCCCTGCTGATCACCCCAAGGCACATGTGCCAAGCAAAATGCTTTTGCATGCCATGCTCTGGCACATATGCTGGGGGTTGCCTACCCCTGGTCTACACCATGTCCCCAGTATGTTCCAGCAGGGACACACCCAAATATGCCCTGCACACCTCTCTACACACCATGTCCAGAAGGGCACTGCTTGTGGGACATCACCCAAAGCTGCTCTCAAGCATGCCCAAGGCCTAGGTATGTTTGGCATGTTCAGAGCTGGAGTTAGGTATGCTTGGGAGTGTCCCTGCTGGGTATGGCATGAATATGGTGTAAATTTAAACTCATCCACCAAGAGTTGCATTATATGAAGCAGAAAAAGCACTGCTGAAATTGTGTTATACAGGGAGGGATTGGCATGGCACGGCACCCACAGGGAGGGGTTGGCACGGCATGGCACCCACAACTATTTTACAGCTGGACTGTGGCCATGCCTAGATACTGGCAGGGTTACCAGCTTTGCTCCCCCATCTGCAGATATCCCCATCACTTACTAACACTGTCCCTAGCACAGAACCCCCCAGGCACAACTGAGCTGCTAAAGAAGCTGTTTTCCCCGTTGCCAGCAGTCACAATGGCTGCCTTGGTAACTAAGTGATGCCAAGCTCTGCCCAACATACCAACAATGCCTTTGCTAATTACATGGCGAACATAATAAACCTTGAGGGGTGTTTCTCCTCACAAAGAGATCAAGCCACTTCCAGTAATTTGTCTATTATAACCACTGGTTGTTTAGTTGTTCAACAAGTCTGCAGCCATTTACTCCACTGAATAAGAGGAAACCATAGTGATAGAAGATGGGAA
>NW_005842390.1:353827-379402 GCF_000455745.1 Alligator sinensis
AGGAATCATGGCACACAGAATGGAGAATGGGTAGTACCGACAGAGAATGGTGCAGACAGTACCCAGCAGAGCACTGCCCGGGGCCACTTAGCCTGCTGGCCATCTAGCATTTGATGGCTGGTCCTTGCTTGCCCAATTTCTTCCCTAGTGAGTAGCAGTGGTGCTAGACTTTGAAGTTAAAAAACTCATGTCAGAACCCCAAAATGTCACAAGATCAGCCCCCAAACCGGGTAGTACCGACAGAGAATGGTGCAGACAGTACCCAGCAGAGCACTGCCCGGGGCCACTTAGCCTGCTGGCCATCTAGCATTTGATGGCTGGTCCTTGCTTGCCCAATTTCTTCCCTAGTGAGTAGCAGTGGTGCTAGACTTTGAAGTTAAAAAACTCATGTCAGAACCCCAAAATGTCACAAGATCAGCCCCCAAACCATGAGACATATAAAAAGAGTCCACGCTTTTTGGTCCAGCTTCACTCCCACAGAGCATGTGTGCGATGGTCAGGCTGGCCAACTGTCTGAAACCTCTATGGTGAAGTGATTTTGCCCCCTGCTACAGAAGCTCTCATGCCACTAACCCCCAAATCCATCCTCCTTCCAGCTCCCTGCATCAGCTCAGCCCTTCACTTAACCTCAACCCTCAGCTCCTGGGGTTCTTCAGTCACCCTCCAGCCCTAGAGGTATGGATGCAGCAGTGTCCCCTTCTGCATCTTCCAGGTCTTGGAGGCAGTTCCAGGCATTCTTCTTTTTGCAGGGCAGATGTGGAGGAACAGAAGAATTTCCCACAGTACAGTGGAGGGGGTGGGGGAGTTTGGGGAGGTGTTTAGGAACAGGATAGACAAGCACAGAGACTTTATGTATACCCCCCCAGCAGACAGGCTGACTTCATGGACTGTCCTGCACTCTCTGTGACCCAGAAGGGTCATAGCTAGGTGCAGGCCCCAAGCCTTTCTGCACAGTGGAGCTGCAAAAAGGCCTAGGTACTTCTTTTCTCTTTGATGGATTTTTATATATATATATATATATAAAACTATATATATATTTATTTGTTTATTTATTTATTTATTTTTGCCAAAAAAAAAACATCTGCAAGATTTTCTTGGGCACTGAGTGGTGCATAGGCCTCACACTGGCCTTCCCCACTGACTGGTAGCAGGCTCTGCGATATGGCTGGCTATAGTGTTCCTTAAAGTTAAGCTGTAACCTAATTCGAACTGTAATGTGACTCAGAACCCGCACCTCTTTATTTGGGCTGACTGGGAATTTTTTAATTAAATGATTTTTTGTTAGGAAGTGCCAGTTTGTTTAAACAAAAGCTGCCTGATTCAGCACAGGGACTTGAACCCATGCTCCTGGGATTTGCTGGCTGCCACGTGGGGCAAGGAAGGAAGTTTACTTCTATTGGGCGCATCTACACAAGACACTACGTTGCCACAATAATGAGCTATGGTAACGTAACTTGTCACTATGGCGACATAGCATCAGTGGGTATGGACCGTGCGTGATGTTGCTGTTTCTGTGCAGTAGCTCATTGCTACTACACAGTAGGGTCAGAAATGATCTGTGCAGCGCTGCAATTGTGCAGTACCAGTGGTTTCTGTGCAGGAACCACTTTGCAATCAGGCACACGTGTAGATCCACCCACTGTTGCTACAGGTGTGAGGGTTTTTGTTACCTTCTTTGAAAGTATTGGCTGCAGCCAAGGCTGGGATGCTGATGGCTGTGCCAATGTGCCTGCTGGGTCTTGCCCCTTGGCTCAGAGTTAGACTGATCACCACACCTGGGATTAGGAAGGAGTTTTATCCCATGGTCAGATCGGAGCGGACTGTCGGGTGTCCTGCCTTCCTCTGTAGCCGGGGACATGGCCCTCTTCCTTGGATCTCTCATGTGTTTAGTGAGACAGACAGTGCCCTTGTCCCCCTTTACCTGTGGTAGGTTAGGGTGTTCTCCTGGTCTTTGGGCTATGTGCCTTGTAATTTGGTGACAGAGTTGTTGTGTAGTTTTAGGAATAGTTTAGACAAGCACTTGTATAGGATGGTTTGGGTGCAGATGATTCGGCCTTGGGCTGGGGCTTGGAAGTCACTTCAAGCCCTACTTCTCTGTGATTCTGAGTCTCACAGCAAATATGTACAGCTTGTCCACTAGGCGATGGTCTAACTGGGGGGACACACACACACACATCCTCTCCTTTAGTCTTAGGTTTTTCCCAAAAAATGTTGCAAGGTCTGAGGTTTGTCCCAGCACAGAATGAAACCAAATGCTGACACCTCAATAAGGTTCATGCACTGGAATGCTTGTTTTCCAGCCAGCCCTACCCCTTATTTTCCATTAAGCGCTGATGATATGCTTGGCACTGTACCAGCTATCAAACAAATGACAGTCTGCCCCACAGAGCTTGGCAGGTGAGAGGGAGGGCAGGCAGGGCGTGCTGAGCAATCCGAGAGCAGGAGAATTGAGAAAGGTCCAGGGTTTTTTTTAGACTACAGTTCACTTCACTGCCAGAACGACAACCCTCCGAACAGAATCACTGACTGGGTGACCTCACAGAAGTCACAAAAGACACTTGAAACCATCAGCTCCAGCCTTTATCAGAGAAAATGGAAGTCCAGGCTTTCCTCAAGGCTGTGACTGTTAACAGACCCGTCTTCCTGAAAAGCTATAGACTTGGAAAACAACCAGGGTCCCCTCTATCATGTGGAATCAGGGGGTCTGTGGAGACAGAGCACTGTATTATTTAACAGATCAATGCTGTCTGTCTTCACTATATGAAGATGCTTTGCAAGTTTGGCAAAACCTTAATCATTTCTTTCTTCACCAGGAAGGCTCTGATCGATTCATTTTTCCTTGGGGGGTCCCCATACAACCATTGTCCTGAAATACATTTGTACAAATAGACAGCTGTGAACTCAGGCTCAGGGCCTCACTCCTGCCTAAGCCCGCCTGGGATCCAGAAACTAGGCAAAGAGGTGCCTAAGTCCCCTGAGGGGTGCGACCTAGAAGCACGCTCAGAGTAGAGCTGACACACACCGCAGTATCAGGCCCCTAACCAAATGCAGTCACTTAATTTTTTTGAAACACGAACAGAGGAGAAGGTGCCATCTGCCTTCTGTATAATAGCCTAGTGGTTAGTGCTTCTTACCCAGGTACAAAGGAAACCTGGGTTCTTGGCTTTAATATCCTAAGAGGATTCAAATCCATTTCCTCCCCCTCTGTGCCCATGGAAAATGCCACATCCCCAGGCTAGAAGCTAATGCAGGTAAAAGCACAGAAACAGTCCTGGAAGCAAGGAGCAAACCCTCTCTCCTGTCTGACAAGTGCAGGGTAAGCCTCTCTCCTCTCCCCCCACGCAGCCCAGTGAATCCTGCACAGTGGCCCAGGTTCAAGACGATGGAAAGGGGGGGATGTCCCACCATGGACTCCAGGTGTTTTACAGCTGTGTGATTGCAACAATCTTGAGTGATGTGGGACTTGTGGGTTTGACCCCCTCAGGCTGAGGTGGGGCACGGAGCCTGTGCTTCCCATTCCCTGGGCAAGTGTCTAACCCGTAGCTTGTTATATCAAACATCACCACCCCTGCCCATGCTCTGAAGAGGGAGAAAAGAGCCTTGCTCCATGCTTTCAAACGGTGTTGTACTGAAAGGTGAGCTCTAGGCTTTGGATCCTGAGGGCCTGACTGCAGCCCTGACCCACTTACCTCATCTCCTGAAAAGAGCAGGAACTCAGCCGTGCCCTGTGCTTAGCATTTCCCAATGGCTGGCTCCCGGCGCCTCCCCACTCGTCACGCTCACTGTTTTGCATCCTGTCCCCTGGTGTCTAATCTTCCCCAGGCTCCCTATCTTCTCTAGACGTTGTTCACCTAAATATTAGGTGCTTTGCACCTAGTCTCTTATTGGATCTTGCCCTAAGTGACTAACTCAAGATTGCAATGGGAACTGGCAGCTCAGCCAGGAGTCAAACCCTAGCTCCTTCAACACCAGCCTAGTGGCTCATCCCCTTGCTCATTCTTCATTGCCTCTCAGGACCTTTGCCAAAGCTTTCTTAGCCTTCAGTCTTGCAGGAAGACTGTGCTTTCACACACACAGTGTGCTTGGCTTTGGCCGGGCAGGAAAGCCTTGGTGAGCAGACCTGCCTAGTATTTTTGAATTCCTCTTACTGGGCCTCATTCTGTCCTGTTTTACTACAGAGTAATTCTGACTGAGCCCATAGTCCCTGAGCCAATTTTGTGCCCTTAAAGCTGGAACCAAGGCACTGTCAATCATAATCCCTTCGCTATTTTTTTTTAAATACATTTTTCAGGTTCCAAGCCAAATCAAGTCCAAATCTGAGAGTCAGTCCAGAACCATAAGTGGCCCTACTATCCTCTACCCCCGGCAGGGGCTTCAGATATTTCCAAAGTCTTTAGGCAGGGGCAAAAAGCAGAGTGCTCAGAGGCACAAAATCTTTATTTAAAAAAAAAAAAAATCTGAGATTTTTTCCAAGCTCAACAATGGTTCATTTCAGGTTAGGGTGAAGTTAAACTAGTTCAAATCCCTGCCATCACTAAGTGACATTCTGGCTGTTGGCAGGTCTATAGGAATTTGCAAGGCTGTCTCTCAAATGCCTTTACCTAATTTCTGCTGCAGGGCCTTCAGGTAGACAAGTCTGAACCTGACCTTGGTGCACTGGAAAGGGTGTGTCCTGGGGAAGGATCTCCCCACTCTGGGTCTTGCTAAAATGAGCCAGGATTATCATAAATATGTAACAAAAACACTCAAATTGCTGCAGTTACATAAGAGACATCTTGCTGATAAATGAGAGTCCAGGAAGAATAGACATGAGCCAAAAACCCCACATGAAAATGTGGAGATCACACCAGCCCTGCAACACAAGCAGGTGCTTTCTGAAGTAGCAATTACAGAGCATTACATAACTCTTCATTGTGAGGGTTGAGTTCAGGCAGAATTCAAACCAAGATCCAGCTGTCATGGGCCCATTTGTCAGTGGTGCCAAAATACAGCAGGTTTGGTGCTCTGCCCATTCCAGTTATTAGTCAAACTGCTCCAAGAGCAACCTCACCAGAATCCGAGTTGTCAGAAGGACTTAGAGGTTGTTGAATCTCCATCCTTGGAGGCTTTTAAGGCCTGGCCTGACAAAGCCCGGCCTGGAATGACCTAGTTGGGGATGGCCGTGAGCAGGGGTTGGACCAGCTGACCTCTTGAGGTCCCTTCCACACTTACTTTTCTATGACTTCATGGGGCTCCCATCACATAGGATCCAGGACCTTGATTCACAGAGAGGGAAAGTGGACCATGTACTGGCATACATATCTCTGCTTGCACAGGTAGCAATGGCAAGGAAGATGTTGGGGTGTGGGCTTTCCCTGGAGAGTTATACTTTGGTCACTAGCACATCTAAAGCCTATGCCACCCTGTTTTCATGGCTATTGCAACCCATGCTAGGAAGAGCTAGCATCAGTACATTAGCACATGCTTCACACCTTCATTGTCCGGGAGACATGGCCTTTGCCATCAAACTGCCATTTTTGGCACCTCAGTCCAAAATCTAGAATTTCAAACATTTTCTGAGCTGCCTCTTAGCCTTGGAGGCATTTATCTACACTCCCCAGATGCCTCAGCTTCCACCAGTCAAGGGCCATAAATGCCTAAATATCTGTTCCTGGGCATACCCAGAAGTCTCACCGCAGCCAGGTCTCCTGACATGTAGTTCACGGCCAAGTCCTGTGGATCCCCAAACTGCCAGTAAGTGTCCCCCAATCTGTCTCACCAGCAGGACCAGATCCAACAGGTTTGCTCTGAGAAAGGGCTCTTACCCAGTCCTTGAGGTTAGAACATCCCTGCTGTGTTTCCTGGGAGTCCTCTCGCCTCTTTGGCTTGTGGTTTTGTGGGGTTGGTTTCTCTTAGTTTCTCCCTGTAATAGTTTCATTTTGGATAAAATACTGCAGAGCAGGGACCAGAACCCATGCCGTTGTCCCACAGGTGAGCACCTGAACGATTAAGGCAGAGTGCTGTTTTCTCTCTTTGTTACTATAGTCCACAGAAGCAGACCAGTTTTAGCAAGAGCTGTCTGAAAGAGCCCCCACTCCAGGGTACCCTGAAGTTTGGTGGTAAGTGTACTGCCCTTAAGGCAGTGGGGGGATTTGACCACAGGGGCCCCAAGCTAGTGGATGAGGTGGGGATCACTGCCACCTGCTGCCAGTTGTACCTGGTAAGAAAGGACAGGCATCCTAACTCCAGCAGAGGATTCATAGCCACAAACCTTGAATACCGGGAAGCGTCTCCCTGTCAGGGGTGTAACAGGCCAGTTCTGCACCCTTGGTGGTGGTGCACAGTGCAGGGGCAGGGGCCTGAGGTTTGCTACTGCAGCAGGATGTCACCTCCTTTTTTTTGCTAGTGCCATGTGTCAAGTGGCCATTTAAACACTAATTTTCAGGGGCAAAAAAAGAAAGTGGCATCTCTCCCTGCAGCAGCAAACCTCCAGCCTTGCTCTTATAGCATGTGCTGCTGCTCTGCTCTTCTTGCTGCAGAAGCTGGCGTCTCTACAGCAGAAGTGGGCAAAATATGTCCCATGTGCCAGATCTGATCTGCCAAGGGATTTTATTCAGCCTGTAGTGGGTCCCTCGGTCCCACCTGGCCGAGGCATGGGGGCAGCTTGGGCTCCGGCGCGTGTGGCCAGTCTCACTGCTGCTGGGTGCACAGCAGGGCTGGGGCAATGTGGCAGCTGGACTCACTTCCCAGCAGCCTGGGACCCATCCTGACACCCCCCATGTGGGTCCTGGCCAGTCTCCATGGGACCCTGGGATCACAGGGCAGTGTCAACACAGGGCTGGGGCCTGGAGCAGAGCCACGATCTGCTTCCCACGCACCCCTGCCCATGGACCCTGCACTGTCACCGCTCTACCGCCCCATAAACCCAACTCCTGCCCCTGCACACCCCTCCCACTCTTGGATGCCATTCCCCCATCCCAGCTGCCCAGCCCAGTGCAGAACAGAGCCACTTAGGGAGTTTTGCTGAGCTGTTGGGGGTGGGGGAGAGCTGATCCAGCCCAGGTCAGTTCACCAAAACTCCCTAAGTGGCCCTTGAGCCCAAATAATTGCCCACCCCTGCTTTACAGGGAAGGTGCAGGGGGAGGAGGGGAAAGGCAGATGGGAGGGTGAGGTACTTCTGGCTCCACTCCAGTACCAACCCCCTTAGGCAGGGCCCAGAGCTCACACCCTGCTTTCCCACCCACTGCTATGCTCCTGCTCCCTGTAGCCTAGAGTCAGGTGCCTAAACTCTGGAGGGGAGCAAGGGGCTTCCCTCTGCTCAGCATTTGCTGCTTGCTAGTCTGGGAAGCCCCCTGTTCAGCGTGGTGGGTGCTGCGTGGCTCATTCTGAGATGCTGAGCTCTCCCCATGCACGGTGTAGGGCGGGGGCATCCAATTTCAAGGTGTACCTCTCCACCCCACCCACAAGGGTGGAGGCTGGAAGCAGAAGCCAGAGGAGGGAGGGGAGCCAGCGGTCAGGAAAGGGGCACCCAGACCAGAGCCCACAGGCTGAGAATGAACACCCCAAATGAATCTCTCAGGTTGCTAAGCCTGTGAGCTGCAAATTGAACAGCCCTGTGGTTGGGAATCTGGGTGTCTAATTGATGGCTACAGCCACTATTCAATGGCAAGGCACCTAAAAGTTAAGTGTCTTAGTACCTCAGGCATATACAGTCTTGAATGCAAGTAGGAGATTACTATTTACCCCGCTGTGCGTATGGGAACTGAGGTTCAGAGAAGCTAAGAGACTTGCCCAAGGCTACCCAGGAAGGCTGTGGCAGAACAAGGAATTAACCCTTGGTCTCTCAAGTCCTAAGCTAGTGTCTTGAACACCAGACAAGCAGCCAGTCCCAGGGGCCATGCACTAGAGGGACATTGTGGGGCAGGGAGAGGCTATTTTGTAATTTGTCTCCTATTTGGCAGAAGGAGAGGGGCTGGGACCCTCACTGGTGGGCTGCTGGCCAAGTGCTCTCTCCCTAGACCTGGTTTCCTAGGGAGATCCATTTTCCATCCACTTATCTAACTCCAGCAGTTACTTCCAGGGACTGGTCTGTACCACCGAGTTCAATGCCAAAGCTGCAGAAGAGCCTCCAGGGCAGCACTTCCAACCAGGCCCCACACAGGAAAGTAGACTTGCTCACAGCAGATCGCAGGCTACATTTTACCGTCACTGTTTCTAAAGCACCAGCTACCACTCACTACCCCTGGCAACCTTCTCACTGAATCCAGACTGGATCTAGCCTAGCATGGCTTGGTGTCCAGTAGTCACTTCAATGGTGTTCTGTTTCTGGAACCAGGAAGGAAATGGTGCCTTGCTCATGAAACGCACTGGGAATTTGGCCTGGTTGTCAGTCTCTGTCCTAGGACAAGACTGGCAAAACAAAACCATACAGATGCTTTTGGGTGGCCTCAGGTCCCAGATCCTAGAAACAAGGAGCTTTTCCCAATGACGGCAGCACCTGACTTCTCTCTACCTCGAGACTCCCACCACACAGGTCCCTGGGCACAGGCAGTGTTCACATCAGCTGAGACTCTGCAGTTGTGTAGGCAGGTCCCTTCAAAGGGCTTAGCAGTGATTCTTTCTGCTTAATCTATTGCTGTCTGAGAGGCAGGTGGATGGAAGACGCATCTCATGAACCACGGCCCCAGGACCCTGTCTGTACTTAGAGGGACTCTTACAAACCAGCTGTGGCCTCCCCAGACTGAACACCTTGTTCCCACCTGCTTGCCACTGGCCATCAGAGCTAAAGACGGGGTTGGTGTACAGTGGAGGCATGCTCCGCTCCCGCGTCTTCCCAGGACATGGGACACCCACAGCAGAGTGGGACCTGGCAGACACTCTGAGCGCTAACTTCCTCCACGGGGCTGGGACAGTACCTAGGCAGGGTTTCTTCTCTAGGTGAGGAAAGCAGCCAGGAACAGGTATGCTGTAATGACAGTTCAGGGTTTCTTATCAAAGGGCTCTGTAGTGCCAGGAACTCAGGTTAATCTGCCTGGGGCAGAGGCACTGCGATGCCCGATACTTTCCCACCAGTTCAGTAATAAAGGTCTAATTACCTCAGGGGTGAACTTAACTGCCCCCACCTCCCTGCCTATGCCTCCCTATGTAGGCACTTGCTGCACTGACAGGGTGATGCAGGAGTCAGGGCTGGGAGGTTGCACAGCCTGGTTGCAGGGGCTCTCTATGCCCCCAGCCAGCCCCTTTGCTGCCTGGCACTACTGCATTATGCATGCACTGAGGTAGCCCACCCTCTTAGTCCGACTCCCTGCTGGCACAGCCACTGGGCAGCTCATGGCCTTGACTGTATTTGTCCTCACTTCCACACCTCCCCAAGGGGAAGGGCAGTGCCTTTATCCCACTCAGCAGGTGGGGAACTGAGGAAAAGAGATTTGCCCAAGGTCACATTGGGTGTCTCTAGACCACAAGGGAATTGAACCCAGGTCTTGCCAGGCCCAGGCCCAGGCCAGTGCCCTGCCCCTAAATTCCTCCTGCATAGCCAAGCCCTGGTTCCAGCTGTTCTTCCTGGGCTGAAGCAGCCCTTTCTGCACTGATTTGGAAGCAGGTGCTGCTTTTCTAGTAGTCTTGGATCTTCAGTGCTCCAGCCAAGAGGCTGGCTGGGTGCTGAGCCTCAGCTGCCAGAAAGGCAGGTTTCTGCTGGTGTAAAGGAAGCACAGCACAAAAGAGGCACCAAGGGAGAGAGCCTGCTCCAGTACTCTCTGTGTCTCTCCCATCCTGTCACTAGGGCTCATTCCCCATCCTAGCAAGGCAATTGTGGAGGGCAGTCTTAGGGATGCTATGCTATGGGTGCTGCTGTCCGAGCAACTCTAGCCCCTGAGCTCTCCCTGCAGAGTGGGGCCTTGTGAGGAGCCCCAGGTAACACAATAGCCTCCCTTCATAGTCCCTGAGCCAGTAACAATGCTAACAATGCTCAGCTTTGCTGTGTGATCCAGCCTGGCTGGGAAAAGGAAACCTAAAGACTTTGTTGCTGCTGGGCCGGTCCTGCAAGAGCCTGAGGGCTGGCAGTCAGCCATGGGGCTCCCACCCTGAGCCACAGAGCCTGCTGCCAGGACCCCGAGGGGGAGTCACAAGGCCTCGCCAACTGAAAGCATATAGGCCGATGCAACCCAACAGAGTGGTGCAAGGTGGGGGCGAGGGGCAGTAGCCTGGCACATGCTTGTGGGAGTGCCCAGGATGGGTATGGACTGTGGTGCTGTCAAACACAGGTGCCTGGGGTGTGATGGATGAGAACAGTCAGATCTGGCATTCACCCCTGGAAGAGAGAGGGATCCAGAGATCTCCCAGCTTCTCGTCTCCCATCTTCTACATTAGCACTGAGGCAACTCCTGGCTTTGAGGGCTCCTCACAGGGCCTTATGTTTGCACATCACAACCAGAAAGTCACTGTCCCTGGGAGTTTAGAGGTCTCTAGGCCCTGCCATGCACAGGGCTCATGCAAGGCTGGAGGAGCTGCAGCCAGCCTGGGCATGGAGTGGGAAGGCAAGGGCTTGGTTGGAGTGAGGGTTGAAGAGCATGTTTCCATGGCCTCCATCCTGCCCTAGGAATGAGTGTTGCAGGACCAGGCTCTGTCTCAGGAGAGCCTGAGAGCAGTGCTGGAGGTGGTGCTCAGGTCTGGTCTAAACCAGGGTGCTCAACCCTCAGCCTGTGGGCCAGATCCAGCCTGCAGAACTATGTCATTCAGCCCATGGTGCTTCCCACAGGTCTGAAAATGTGCCAGTGGGGGAGTGGTAGCAGATTTAATTACCTCTCCCTTGATGCCAAATTTCTGGATCTGTGGGAAGCCCTGCAGGCAGACAGGGTGGCCCTGCATGCTACATCGGGTGCGTTGGTGATGTGAAGCAGGATCCAGGTGCACAAGACCTGATCCAGGTGGTACAAGATGGGATCCTTGTGGCATGAGGTGTGATAGGGGTGTGTGAGTCCCAACCCCATGTGCTTACTCCACAAAGTCTGGCCCGCTGACTGATCCCACACCACTCATCCAGCAAAGGGCCAAAAGATTGCACACTACTGCTGTAAGCCATCAACTCTGCCTAACTGCTGTTCTCCAGTGCATCCTGTAGGTGAGCAGGGAGGCCTGTTTGAGATAACCTAAGGCTGGGAGCAGCTGCTCCCTCCATCCTACAAAAAATGCTAGACACTGAGATCAGCCCCAGTGTGTGCTGCAACAGACCCCTGGATGGCCTAGGGGTGAGCTGGAAACAGTCTTTGCACGCTACGTGTGAGCTGGCAACCTGCCTGGTACTGGCCAGAGCTTCTGTAGGCTAAGTGGGGGGGCACCAGCCCCTCTTGGTTGGATATGAGCTGCAGGCCCATGTCCCAGGGCCCATGGGTACAGTCTAATATGGCCTGTGCTGATCTGAGTCTGGGGCCTGCAATTGTCCTTTCATAGATTTGGGGGTGGAGGAGGGGGTAGAAAGGACATTGCAGATCATCAGGTCCAGCCTCCTCACTCTAGGCATGAAGACAACTGTGATTAGGTGACTCCAGCAAGGTCTTAACTCAGAAAAGGCAAAAACAAAAGGCTCAGTGCACCTGTAAAGCAAAATCTTGCTGCCTTTGGTTGCTGCCAGAGACCCAGCCCTTTCTGCTGTGGTCACATCCTCTCTTACTGTAAGTGACAGCGCAATGAGGCTCTGGCAGCAGGCCAGACACACCTGTCTGACAGGTAAGGTGGAGGCGCTGGCCTGGATGCTGGCAAAACAGTGACAAAGGCCCTCAAGGAGTTGCAGTATGACAGCCAGCATCTCCAAGCAGGGCAGCCCTGTGGCTGAGAGCAGTGGCTATTCACCCAACTGCCATCACACTGCTCCTGTCTGATCCCAGAGAGACTGGCATCAGCCCAGCTGCTTCCCCCAGTACAGGCCTGTCCAGAAGCAGTACACACAGTCCAGGGAATATTGTACCTCCTGGTTCTCCTTACACAGGCACACACGTTCACATTTACATGCAGGATCCAAGGTACACCCATCACTGTGGTTTATGGAGGGGGAATATTAAAAGGCACATTGACCCTCCCCTCCCTCCCACCCAGTTCCTGATGACAGTCAATGGGAATTGGGCACCTCACTGCCCTTTCTTCCCCTGAGAGCATCACTCAAGGTGGCTAGTTGTTCCCTAGTATCCCCAAAGCCACAAGGGCAGTCCCTTCCCTTCTTTTGTCATCTCATCCACCTCTCTGAAACCTTACAAAAGTATTGTGCTACGATACAAGAGGCATCTACCCTACCACTGCTTCAGAAGCCTCCTGTCTCTACAACTTCTCAGCCCTGTGAAGGGGCTCGGACAAGGAGTCTGTGCCTTTTCTCCTCTGAAGGTGGGAGAGCTCTTCATGGACGTCAACAAACCACTTTCAGGGGATAGGAGGTGGCTTCACTGAAATGCACCCCTTCTGGGGTGGAAGGTGTCAGCTTTTTAAGACCTGAGGGCAATGCATCACAGCACCTTAGTAGGGCACCATTAGGAAGTGTCCTGTATCTAAATAAAAGTGTGGGGATGGGGGGGTGGGCTGGGACATGACAGGCAGCATGGTGTGATTATGCTTTCTGGATCCCAGCCCCAGGAAACCAGCTCTACTCTGCTGTGTAGTGCAACAGGAAGCCTGAGGAAGTGTAAGGTGCAGCCTTATTGAGGGGCATTCACCCATCTCTGTTGTAAAAGTGCCTTCTCAGTGCTCACAGGCTGTCCTGTAGGAGAGCATTTCCGTCTGATCCCTGTGCTCACCTCTCAGACAGGGGCTGTCCATAGCTGCCAAACACTGGCCCCAGCCCTGGGCAGGGAGTGGGGAGGTGCTTGCTACTGGCCTTGGCTTTCAAGCTTGTTTTCCAGCAGTATTAGAGATAAGCCAGGGAGTTGGGGAGGGAGGGACACAAGCCAGCTCAGAGCAGTGGAGGAGCTTCCCCAGCCCCAGAGCACTCTTGGCCAGGAGACATGAACCTACTCCTCCATGCCCACGGGTTAGGTGTGGACACTCAAAAAGCCCGAGGCTGAATCAATTCAGCCTTTGCTGGTTAGCCTAAAATGCACAGATTAAATTAAAACAGAACTGAACACACATTTATTTACCTTTGATTGAGGAAATGCAGTCACATGCCTGCAGTGGTTCAGGCCAGAAGCCGGGGGACGCTACAGTACAGCTCTTTGGCTGTGTGTTCACTTCCTCTTCCTACTGCTCTGGGATTTGCAGTCCAGGATTACAAGAGCAGGACTCTGCAGGTTGCTCATCACTTCTTTTACCTGCTTCCAGGTGCCTCTGGGAAGAGTAGTCCACAGTTGCTGCCAGCAGTAAGTTTGAGTGGGGGAAGGGGTGTTTAACCCCCATCCCTGGCCCCCAGACCCTAGCTGGGGTTTGTCTGGGAGGAGGCAGCCCCCCCTGTAGACTGGGCTGCATCACCAGCCAGGCTTGCCCCCACCCCCTTTTCAGCCAGCCCTCACTGATCCAGCTAGGGAGCAGAGGGGCAGGGCCAGCCCTGCTCCCGGGGGCAGACAGTAGAGCCCACTCCAGGGTTGCAAAATGCTGGGGGACTCTGATTTAACCTGAACCAGGAAAGAGGCTGGGACAGAAGTTTCAGAAACCGGTTTGACCCAAATCAGTTAAGTCTGATGCTACATTTAACCAGGTTTATATTAAACCAGTTTCAGCCATTTTGAGATTTGGCAATATGCTATTTAGCAGATTGAGGCCCCAGTGGTGAGGGAAGGAGTGGGGCTGGGGCAGGCACTGCCCACCTGGGGTGGGGTGGAGCATGGGATGGAGCCACAGCTTGTATGGGGGAGCACAGGAAGGGGGGTGGTGGCTCCTGCCACTGTGCGCACCCCGGGAGGGCACGGGGTGGGAGAGGCATGTGCCCCTGGATCTGCATGCGGAGCAGGTGGAGGTGGCACTGGGAAGGGGAGTTGGGGGGCTGCAGCCACCCCAAAATTCACTGTAGCCCCCCTCCCAATGCTGCTCCCATGTGCCCCGAGCACAGCTTGGCCTAGCCTGGGAGGAGCCTGGTGCCAACCCCACCCCAGCCCACAATGGCAGCCTGCCCTCGTGCAGATCAGGGGGCATATGCCCCTCATGTCCTCTCGGGGCACGCGCAATGGCAGTAGCTGCTCCCCCCCACCCCGTACCCCCCCAGATGAGCTGTGGCTCTGTCCCATGCCCCACCGCACTCCAACTAGGCAGCACCTGTCCCAGCCCCAGGGCCAGCCCCACTCCCTCCCTCACCACAGGGGTCTCAATCTGCGCCCCCCATGCCCATTCCCTCTCCCACAACAGACTTACCAGCTGGACTTTGCTCTCCATGCTCTGGGGCTGCATATCGGAATCGGATCAGTATCGGCCACTATGGTTCATTAAAAACCAGCCACTGACATTGGCCCAAAACCTCTCTATTGGTGCACCCCTACCAATGGGCCAAAGGGACAGAACAGGTAAAAGGTAAAGAAACATCAACACTAAGTAACATACACTCAGCATCTTAACTCCACCCCCCACAAGGCGCTTCTGTAGGTGTCCCCAAACAAGCCTTTGGTCCCTAGAGCAGTGCTTCCCAAACTTTTCCTCAGCATGACTCTGTTTTTTATCCCATTTCTTCAGCATGGCCTCTCACTCCCAACCTGCAGCCCCCTCACCCCCTCCAGGTGCCCCTCACTTCCCACCCACAGCTCCCTGGCCCTGCCAGGGCCCCTCACTTCATATCCACAGCCCGCCATCTCCCCAACCCTGCTGATGCTCCTCACTCTTGACTCACAGCCCCCCCCCCCCAGCCCTGCTGGCAAGGGCACCCAGACGCCAGGGCTATGGGACCAGGGCCAGGGCCTGCAGACACCTGCCCCCCCGCCCCCCAGCAGTGCCCGAGCCCGCTGCTGTAGCCAGAGCAGTGTGGAGGCCATTTCCGGCCCCCTCTGCTTCCTCCCCCTGTGGATGGCACAGCTGGAGCAGAGCCTGCGGGCAGGGTGGGGGGGATGCCATGCTGGCTGTTCACTGTAGGCTCAGGGCTCGCTGCCCTGCTGCCCTCACCCCGGGGCCCCTGTGGTAGAGCAGGGCAGGGAAGCTTGGTGCCACTGCCGGGAGCCCCACATCAGCTGCGCTACCATGATGAGGCGTCCCCTACCTGCCCAGCAGCAGCAGTGGCATGGAGCTGTGCCTCCCGCTGCTGCCAAGTGGGCAGGGGTCACCTCGCCATGGCAGAGTGACTGGCATGGGGCTCCCGGCAGCGGCACCAAGCCTCCTCACCCTGTTCTGCCACAGAGGTCCCGGGGGGAGGGCAGCAAGGCAGGGAGCCCCGTGCACCCCTGCCCTGTGCACAAATCTGGGGGGTACATGGACCTACATGCCTCCTTCCCTGGGAGTGCACAACCCCATTTTTTATTTTTGGGACCCCAAATGGGGTTGCGACCCCAAGATCGGGAACCACTGCCCTGGCGTGCTCAAACAGCAGCCTGCAGCTGCCCCCAAGTCTGAGTCCAGCTCCTTCAGTCTACAGTCGTGGTTAACGAGCCAGTGAGATCTCCAGCTCCACTGTGCACCCCTCTGCATAGGGCTGATCAGGGTCCAGGTGCCTGCTGCTCTCTCTTCCCCTAGCTCCAGCCTTAAGCTTTCTGTTCCTTTTCCCTTGCCCCTTAGTTGGCCAAAGCATGGGCTGCCTCACTCAGTTTCTCCATCTACCATCAACTTCTCATGTACCAAGGTTTAGCCAGCATTATACAAGGCAGCCAACTTCTGCATACCAAACCTCAGGACAGTCCCAGAGGGTCTACAGCTTTTGCAGCCATATGGCTGAGGGCAGGCGAAACCTGGGGGCATCCGAACCCCAAGCCTCTGGGCTTGGGTCTGCACATAGGATGCCTGCCAAAAGACTTTGGAAATATCTGAAGCCCCTGGAGGGTGTTTGTCAGTTGTAGGGCCACGTATGGTTCTGGACTGACTCATGGATTTGGACTTGATTTGGCTTGGAACACAAAAAATTTCTTTAAAAAAAAAATTTGAGCCCTCTCTAGAGTGCCGCATCTGGAAGGTGTCTGATCAGCACAGGAAGTTGCATAGTGTAGCTACCTTAGTGTAGTCCTGAGAGTGGGGAGAACTGCTAAAACTCTTGGGCCAAGGCTGCAGAAGAATGGCTGTCCTGTTTCTGGTACAGCTAATGGCTTCCTAGCTGAGCTGATTACCCTGCATGAGGCATCTCAGCAGGATGCTGCCTGGCTGAAGGGGAAGAGGGGGGAGGGATTGTCCATATTTAGGGAAAATCTCTCTCTTCAGGGATTCTTTGGGGACAAAGTCACAAAATTTGGGACCATCCCAGAACATTCAGGTTGGCTGGTCAACTAGATCCTGAAGGGCATTGAGTAAAATACCTTTCACTTCAGTCCCCCAGGGCACAATTTATTTTCACATGATTTGGTCACGCAAATGACTCCTATGCACTTCCCAGTCATCTGTCTTGTGCTACATTCGCAGGTACAATAAAACAGTGGAGGCATGAGTAGGATCTCTCAGATAAGAGCAGAGGATCTGGCCAGGTTTCAAGGGAAGGACTGAGCATGAGGAGATTGTGGAAATGTAGTCTTGAGCACTTTACAGATGCTAGGACCAAATCCTGCTGGCTGTTACACCCAGGGAGACCTTGCTTGTGACTTGAGGGGCTAGTGCCACTGGCAGTAAGTTCACACCCTTGTTAAACCTCACAATGCCAAGAAGCAAACATTATCCTCATTTTACAGAGGTAAAGGCTGAGGCAGAGCATGGGAGGGTCCTGGTCTGGACACAGCACTAGAGGAGGACTCTTTGAGTTGGGGCCAGGAATGGAGACTGGTTCCCAGAGACCTTGCATGCCTTTACCACTCCATGCTGTCCCGTGGCTGGCTCTGATGAGCTGATGAGTTTCACTGCGGTAACTCTTCAAGGTGAATGCCAGGTGCTTAGTCATTTGGGAATAAAAGAGGAGGAGATGGAACAGGTTGTGCAAGGTCTGCCTGGCCTAGGGCAAAACAGGAGAGCATGGGTGGGGGGAGGTGACTGGCAGGGAACAGCCAGAGCTGAGCTGCTCAGGGGATGTGGTAGGTTTGGGGAAGTGATGGGGGAGGGCTGCCAGCTGGGCTGGATGGGAGTCTGCTCCCATCACAGAGGAAGCTGGACCCCAACAGTGGCCACAGCAGGGGGTCCCTGCCTTGGCCACAGACTGGGAGCCAAGGGTGGGCAAGGATGTGCCAGACCCTGTTGGAACTGGTAGGGTCAGGGGCACTGGGTGGGATTCCCTGGGCAGGGCTGGCTGCAAAGATGGGAAAACATCCAAACAGAACTGGTTCATTTCAACTTTTTCAAAAGAAAACAGTTCCCTGTTTTAAGTCAGGGCCCATGGGCTGGATCCGACCCACAGAGGTGGGCCTCTATTTGAAGACTGGATCACCCACCTCCACTGGGGCTCATCACTGCAGCAGTGTTAATCTCCAGTTTCAAAATGGCTCTGGAAACTGGGGAATGAATGCTACTCCCCTTGCTCCCTCTTACCCACCCTGCCACTGAAATCAGGGATTTTCATAATCCCTGGGGACTGAAACTGGTGGCATGTGGGGGGCACATGGTGGTGGTGGTGGGGAAGCAAGCAGCAGTGGACATTAACTCCCTGGGTTCAGAGTTGCACTGAAATACCAGCTCTGGCAGTCACAGGGATAACACTGCCATTGCTCCCACCGAGTCATTTGGCCCATGGGAAGCTCCACTGGATCCAGTGAGTTTGATCCCTGTGGTTTAAATAATGTTTCTTTAGGAAGAGTTTTAAGGCAGTGTTTGGGCACGCTGTCCCTTTAAGAGGGAACAGTCAGTGAGGTGATAGAGCCCAGCTGTGGGGCATTTGGACTGTCCCACTAGGGGATTTAATAAGCTCCCAGAAGAGTAAATGGAGGAGAAAGGAAGCCAGCTGTGAGCTGAACAGCTTGCTGCATGGAGGGGCAAGGCTGTGTGTTATGAAAGGACTCCTTAGGGAGCAAACCAGACTGCAGAAGCTGGCAGGCGCAGCACCCAGTTTATATATTTGTTTCTCAGATTCCAATGTTTAGTAACCCAAGAATGAAACCAAACATTTCCAGTGACCCCAAGAAGGGCTTTTTTCAACCTTCAGATGGAAATGCCCATTGCTCACAAAGGCCTAGAAGAGGAGTCGGGAATGGGGGCAGGCTGTGAAGGGATCCCAAGCGTCCCAGGCTGGCCAGGTGCCTACCTGATGGGTGGCTCTGCCCCCTGCTTCCGCCCAGGCCAGGCATCTCTTCTCCTTCCTGATCAAGAGAGCTGAGATATGATGTTTTTGGCTTCCTTAGTTTGCTCTGAATTAGGTGCTTCCCCCTCAGTGGGGCTGCTTCTAGAGACCAGCAGGGCATGCAGGACTAAGTAGGCACTGTTTGGGGCACATGAGAGGCCCAACAGAATGGGGGTCTTAACCCCAGGACCCCTCAACATTGCTCACAGCCACAGGGAAAGCAGAGTGTGATGCTGCCCACTAACATGAGTGCCTGGGAGGCCTGAGAGCTGGGGATTACAGAGCTAGAGCATGGTGCCTTCTGTCTTTGGCCCCATCTTCCGAAACAGCCTGAATATCTGGTCCAGGCAGAGCCAGGGCAGGCTCTGAGCACCAGGGTGCCAATCCAGGTATGGGAGGGGAGGGGTTGGCCTGAGTTGTTGGCTTCAGCCAAAGGCAGGCTCAGCAGAGGGGTGAGAGCACGCTCTCTTCCCTGGCTCAGGAGATGTGGGTGGAGGGAAAGCAGAGGCCTGTGTGGGTCTGGTGTAAGAGGCATTATGAGTCCTGAGAGGGTGTCAAGGAGGTAAATGTAAGAAGTCTTTCTCTGGCAGTCCAGGAGCTGCTAAGGAGCCTAACTTTTCCCCTCCCCATTACCCCCAAGGCTGCAAGGTTGAGGACTGGGCTAGGACAGAGAAGTGAGACAGGCAGTACCTGTGGCAGGGGCAGTTCCTGGGAGGGATAGCCTGGTGTGGGGGCCAGTGCTCTGCTATGCCAGGAGGCTACAGCATCTGGCTGGATTCACTGGCCAGGCCTAGGTCCTGCCTCCTCCTACCTCACCCCCACCACTCCAGGTGGGAGAGCGGCTGGATTGTGCCCGATGCCTCTGACGGGCACTGGACTCCCTGCTCCCCACCAACACCCATACGCACACGCACACTCATACACACACATGCATGTTTATATGCACAGACATGTACTGATTCCATCTATACACTTACATATGCTCACGCTGACACACATCCCTTACCACATACATCCCCAAACATACACACTTACACCCTCAGACACATCCCTGTGTGCATGTGCACGCACACACACACACTCTTACTGGGCTCCATTGCTCTCTGGCCCTCATCATTTCCAGTCTTGCTTCCTTTCCTGTCTCTTCATGTGCCAGTTGGGGGACTCTTCCTGGAATTGAGGGCACTGAGTGCTCCCTCCTTGCCTTGGGCTTCAGTGGTGGGTAAGAGAGGGTCTCTGTAGTAGATGGAGGGTGTCTGTGACTGCTCTGCAGGGTGATTTTCACCTGCTGGTGCAGACAAACTCAAAACTCTTCTTGTGTCCACAGAAAGTAGCCAGGGAAGTGTGTCGGGGAGGGGGGAGAGAGGGGGAAGGGAGAGAAGGAGGTGGGTTACTGTGCCCCAGTGCTTGAGGACTGCATGGGATTAGAGACCAGTTACCATAACCCCACTCACAATGCCCTTCTGGGCAGCTTGCTGCTTTGGGCCTTGCCAGGGAACATCATAGGCCAGGTGGCTCTGAGGATTGGATAGGCCAGGCACTGGTAATGGGCAAAGTCGGGTGGTGCCAGCAAACAATGTGCCTGTCTACATGTGATGCTTACTGTGCATTAGCCTAATAACACTGCAGTAGTGTGGTGGTTAAAACAGTGCTAATAGCCTACTGTGCAGTGTTATTAGGATGATGCGCAGTAAGCGTCACAGAATAACTGTGCAACAGCACTACTGCTCAGTAACTCTAGTTACTGTGCATTTAGTTAGTACTTCATTAAGCAAGTACTAAACTACATACACAGTAACTAAAGCATAATAATGAATGTGTAGATGTGCCCAGTTCAGCACTGTACCTAGACTCCTTGTGGCCCTGGGTGAACTCTTAGTATTGGCCCCCCTTTGCCAGAGATAATAATAATTATTATTATTATTAGCACCATTTTTGGGCCCCTTTCTGTCCAGGCCCTGAGCAGCCACCCACTTTGCCCATGTCTGTGTTTGGCCCTGGTCCAGTCAGCAAGACACATTGTGTGCTGAGTTCACTTGAGGAGCTGGTACTGCGCACTCTCAGTAAGGAAATGGGCTGGCCTTTGCCAAGCCAGGCCCTGGGGGATACACAATCCCGGTGCTATGGAGGGTGCTTCCAGAACATCTGAGCCCAGAGCCACAGCGCTTGTTGAAGACAAACAGTCTGCAGGTGCCAGCATGCTTAGCTGGAGCCTCTCATGCAGAGCTGGGGCCAGCTCACAGAATGCCTGCCGGGGGAGGAGAGACAGGCAGCTCTTCTTGGGTGAACACTGCACCCCGGCAGCCTCCTCTACAAGTCCATAGAGCCACCCTTGCCATGGCTGCCACTGCAGGACCATAGTGCCTGCCATGCCTCCTGGCTTCTAGTCCCCATCCCAGGCACAGACCTTCCCCATCCTGTCTGAGCCGGCTACGGGAGAGATCCACCTGCAGGCTGGAACCTCAGTTGCTGCTTTAGAGGGTCAAATGTAACCTGAGCTTTGTTTGTGTTGTGGGAGGTGGAGAGGTCTGTGTGTGTGTGGGGGTGGTGGTACTGTACATACGTGTGGGCAGGAGCCCAAGGCATGGAGCTGGGCTGGAGACGTCACAGCAGGCAGAGGTGTGGCAGCACTAGGCACTCATTTTGTAAATAGACCTCAGGTCATGAACTAAATAAACTGCAACTGCGAGTGACTTAAGGTTCTGGCTGCCTTCATGAAACTCCCCAAAGAGACAAGGGGGAGCAGCCGTTCAGGTCTCCCACAAGAGCCGAGTCAAGAATTTTTATGGTAACACTGTGTTTTTAATCAGAAAATCCCAGCGTGTTGAGCCTGGAGGGTTTTGTTTCAAACATTTTGGTTTCAACAAGTTTTTCCCATCACCATACTGAGGGCCCTGACAGCCTGCCCCAGGGACCAGGTGCCCCAGACGCTCAGGTGCCCCCAGCCTTGGGCTTCTGGGGTCCACATTTCCCAGACAGCTGGCTATGCTAGAGCTTTTGCTATGGAGTGGCAAGCCTGGAAGCCATGCAAGCCCAGCTGTAAACGGGCTCAGCCCATTCCCACTTCTGCAGCAGGATCTGGGAAATTCTGAGCCCCCAGCTGGAGCTGGCACTGGGAGAGCTTCCTGGTGCCCTGTAGGAGCCTGGAAGATTTGGGAAGGGCCTCTGTGTTTCTGGGATTGTCTGCCCCAAGCCACAGATCCTGGAAGCCTCCCTCTGCTCCCTGCCGTTGACACTCTTGTCAATTTCAGGGCTGCCTTAGCCTGGCATGAAACTGACAAGCGTGTCAATTGCACTTAGCAGGCGCCCCTGGTCCGGCTGCCTGTTCCATTTCAGATCGGTGCTGAGCACCCCTGGAGTTCCTGAAGCAGAATTCCTGGTTCACAGGGAATTGTACAAAATGCAAGTTTCAGGTCCAGTTTGAATAAAACACAAGCTGCAGAATATCTGACTTCTTTCCCAAATGCTAAGAGCCCGGCTTTCCACACAGCATCAGTTGTCACCCCTTTCTGGTTTCAGCCTTTGGCCCTGCTTTGGTTAAAGTCCTTCAGCAAGCAGACTCTGGTACTAAAATCAGATCATGTAGCAAAGCTGTTTCTTAAAGCTGAAGCTCTGATAAACTGAGCATTTCAGGGCACTGCTGGCACCTTGCTCTATAAAAGACCTTCTCACCAAAATCCTGTACCCACCCTCTGGAGAGAGCAGGCTCTTGGAAAGAAAATGGGGGAATGTTAGATACTTCAGATGCCACCCACCACTTATTGCCACAGGACATTTGGATTGGGCTCCACTTTGCTGCTTATCCCTTGTATTCATCCCCGCATGGGGAATTCCAGCCTTGCAGACCTGGGTTTGGTATGTTACAGGCCCTGGGGCTTTGCTGCTTGAACTGCTGACTCATGGCGTGACCTTGAACAGGTCACCTCATCTCTTCACGTCTTTGAACTTGGTATGAAAAGGCATTAGCGCACTTCAATGCTGCCCATAAGTGGAATTTCCCCAAGGACTAGGTATGCATTCCTCCCATTCCCACATCAGCCAGTGCCTCTAGGCCCTGGGATTCCAAAGGCAAAATGCCAGCCAGCCAAAGATGAGCTGATCCTGGTGGATCTAACAGGCTGGGCACTGGCCAACATCCTGACTCAGGCAAAGCCCTGGAGGCTTGTGCGGTGAGGAGGTTCTGACAGCACAGAGGAGGAGCCCAGCACCGCACACTGGCTCCATTGTTACTGGTAGAAGCAGCTGAGGGCCAGGCTTCTGGTAGTTATTTAAGGACATCCACATTCAGTATTTTTTGCAAAGGGAAAATCTGCAGCTGGGGCTCCAGTGGCCAGCAGCTCCATGCCCTTTCCCAGGCCTCCAGCCTTGGCAGCTGGACTAGATCAGGGGCCTGGTACAGGAAGAGCCTAAGCCTTGCACACCCCAGCTACCTACCAAGCCTTCAGCTTACAGGTGGGGGCAGCCTGTGACCCAAGTGCCACAATGTGTGTTGTGCCTCTGTGTGTGGCATGCAGCTGACTGGGGAGCGAAGAGGAAGCGCAGCTGTAGATACTCCAGGGAGCAGAAAGCAGAGCAGGCAGAAGAAGGGGATTAGAGTGGCACTCGGGGAGAGTGCAGGACTAATTTGTGGGACACGTGCCAAAAATGTTGGCCCCCCCACTGCTTTAACCCAACCCTCATTTACCTGAACCAATCAGTCCCCTTTAGGCCAGGTGTGAACCTGCAAACTCCTGCAGGTCAGAGGATAACAACCAGGTATCAACTAAAACCTGCCAAGGTAAAATCCCTAATGCCTGAGCCAGTCAGTGCCTGGTGCCTTTTGCTGAGGTCTAGTGGAGGTGCTGCCGGAGCAAGCCAAGTTGAAGCACAGTGAATGCCTACCATATGCCTGAAGGGTCCATGCAGCCTAGGCGCTGCCCCTTCAGCCAGCCCCTAAACCATTGTAGGACACAAAGCCTGGCAGGGAACACCCAGGCCAGCAAGATTCACAGGCAACCCTGTATCCTGCTCCAGCCCTCAGGCACCACAAGGCAAATCACATAAGCAGCGGGTCACAGCACCCCACAATGTGCCCCAGGCTAAGAGCAGGGGATATGAGGGCACTCCGATGTCAGGAACACTTGCTTCCTACAGAGCATAACCCAGTAGCCCTTACTCCTTTCCCAGCTTTTGGGATCCTTTAGGTCTGAGTCCAACCTACATCATGGCTACAAGACAAGATTAGGTTTGAGCCTCTGGGAGGCAGGTAAGCTACCAGTGATGTACCGTGGGTCTCTGGCACCCAGGGGCCAATGCTTGAATTTGCACCCCCCCCCCAGTCCTTCTTGTACCAATACTTAAAGTCACGTTGCATGATAAGAACTCTGAAGGGCCTAGCTGACGCAGCCCCCAGGCCAGCACCTGGGGGCCATGGCCCCCTCCCACCCCCATGTTGGTCCACCACTGCAAGCTTCTCACCTATCCAGAGGCTCTCGGGGCACCCTCAGGCTCTCTCAGCTGCTGCTCCTGACTTAACGTACATGAGACCAGCCAGGGCTGTAGCAGCTCTACTGTGCACCCTATGCTACGTGCTCTACCACTGCACAGGCCTGTGTCTGGAGACAGAAAATAGGTGAAGGCTTCTGTGAGTCAGTGTGAGCAAGATGAGGTTGGGAGAAACACATACGGATTGTGTTGGCTGCCTTATCTGAAAGGCTTGGCTGCCTTGGCCACTCTGGGTGACAAGCCTGGTAGATTTTTACCCACTTCAGGACACCCAAGTAGCAGCTGGACTCTACCTTTTGGACCAAATCTTCAGTGCCCAAGTCTGGGCCCAGGTGCTTTGGTTACAGGAGCTGGTAGTGAGGCCCTTTGCTCAGCCCCAGCTGACTTAACCATGATAGAAGTAACTTGAGTTGTGAGGGGTTTGGGTAGGTTTTGCTTGGGGCCTGGTGTGGCAGTGATGGGTGGTTTTTGTTCAGATTGTCCATGTGCAGTGGTTTGAATAGTAGAACAAGCTGACATCAAACCTGACTATTGAGTATCAAAGTTTCAGAGCTCCCCAGACTCCTACCACGTTCACTGGGGGCACATCTACATGAGACATTTTACTGCATAGTAAACTAATCTACTGTGCAGTAAAACCTCCCTGTCTACCCATGCCTGGCATTTACTGCTCCGTAATGCCATAAATTAGTTTTTTGTACAGTTAATCTAGTGCTTGTAATTGCTCCTGGTCAGCCACACCAGCAGGGAGCCACAGGGGAAGGAGGCAGTTCTTTCTCCCTGGTCCCGGGTTGCAGTGAGCTGGGAGCTGATCAGTGCTGGGATGGTGTCGTTCTCTACCTGCCTCTGTCCTGGCACTGCACAGCTCCTGGCTCCCACAGGAGCCGTGAACTGAGCACCCCCGGGAATGGGAGCTCTCTGCTTCCCTGCCCAGCAAGAGGCTGGCCATGAAGCACCTGGTTCCTTGGCAGCTGGATTTTCTGATGTGCACCGGGCTGGGAGAGCTCCTCTGCCTGCAGCAATAGCTGTCTTCCAGCCCCGTGAACATCAGGACCCCTCCTGATGATGAGCATGGAGTCAGGAGACAGCTGCCGCTGCAGCTAGCAGAGCTCTCCTGACCCCGTGCATATCTGAACCGGCTCCCATGCCCCCTGCCAGCCCCTGGGCTAGCGCCCAGGAAGAGCCTGGAGCTGCCCCTGGCTACTGCAGCAGGCAGAGCACAGCAGGAACAGGTTTGTTCCCAACAGGGTGCACACGTAGATGTGCTCCCGGGGAAGGCTTACTGAGCAGTGTTTTACTATGCAGCAAGCCTATATCATATTAATATCACATGTAGATGCACCTTGTGTGTATCTTCTGGAGCTAGAGATTGCTCTGTAAAGTGTTTTCTAGACCAAGGGAAGTCAGAGCCACTGCATACTCGGTATGCAATATAGTGGGACTCTCAGTGCCTAAAGATCAGAGGTGAGATGGACAGAGGGAGCTGTTACTAGTTGTGTTCTCCTGAGCCAAGGAGAAAATATATTCCCTTAAGGGCTACTGGAGCTGGCACTTCTTGACTCCTTCCTACAGTGGAGGGAGGGAATGACAGTGACACTCCCAGGTCTCAAGCACTTTTCAAACAGTAATTAATCCATGTCACCTACAGGGAAAGTGAACCTGCAGCAGAGGCAGGATCTAGAACCCAGATGTCCCTCTCCATTCCTCAGAAGTTATCTTAGATGGTGTGTTTCTTCCTCTTACCTCCAAGCATCCCAAGTCCTGTCAGATCAGAAGCCCTGGGTTACACTCCAGTCCAGACCCTACTCTTCAGCCAG